>NW_024420501.1:660004-700297 GCF_014898765.1 Herpailurus yagouaroundi
TACCTACTCGACTCAATGTTTCCTGGGCCAATCATCATTGTAACATATTGTATGCTCAGTGGTAGCAAAACTCACCTGCTGAGAACCACTGCTCCCGGCTGCAAAGAGAGGTAGTGGAAAGGAGGTGTCAAGGGCATGGGCTTTAGTATCAGAGACTCCAGAGTTTAAACGCGAGACCTACGGCTGTGTAACCAGCCTTTGGCAAGATACTTAGGCTTTTTAATTTGATCCAACAGACATTGATGGGTCTGCTCTATGCAAGGTACTGTTCTAGGTGCTTGAGGGTATGGTAGCAAACCAAACAGATGAAAAGCCCTGCCCTCACGGAGCCGACATTCTAATAGGGGGAAATAGACAACAAGTAAGTCATGTAATAAATAAGTAAATTATGTGATGTGGTAGAAAGTGGTAAGTGTCACGGGCTAAAGAAAAAGGTGAGGCGGATACTTGGGCGTTGGGTTGCCAGGGAGAGGGTGCAGGTGGCAATATTAAATAGGGTGATCAGGGTAGGTCTTATAGAGAAGGTGATATCTTAACAAAGAGAACAAGGAGTTAGCCTCTGTGGTAGGCAGGGGTATCCCTCTCAAGATCAAGGAGCAGGCAGGTAGTATTGGAGGTAGCAGTGAGAAATGATTGAATTCCGGATATATTTTGAACATGGATCCATCGTGATTTCATGACAGATGGGGTATGGTGATCGAGAAAAAGAAAGATGGCAAGAATGGCCCCAAGGTTTTTGGCCTGAATAACGAGAAGAATAGAGATCCAGCCTACATCTGATAAAGGGTATTGTTTGGAGCAGGTTCTTTTTTCTTACTTTTTCATCAGGAGCAGTGTTTTGGACACTCCCCGGCTTGCGCTCTCCCCAAAATAAATAAACATTTAAAAAAAGAAAACAAAAAGAAATCCTAATGGAGATGATGTTCAGTAGGAAGTTGGACACACAAGTTCAAGGGGGAAAACTGGGCTAGAGGTATACGTTTGGGAATCACGGCTATAGAGATTACTTTGAGGCTAGATGCGAGCACCCGAAGAGTGAGTGGAAATAAGGGAAGAGCTCCAAGGACAGAGTCCTGAGGCCCCACAGCATACAGAAGTCAGAGGAGGGGCACGACCGGAAAAGGAGACTAAGGCGTATCAGAGAAGTTGGAGGAAAACTAAGACAGTGTGATGTCCTGAAAGCCAAGGGAAGGAAGTGCGTCAAGGAAGAGGGGGTGACCCACTGTCTTAAACACTGCTGATGGACCAAGAAAGATTATGACTGACAGTTGACCCGGGGACTGGAACTGTGCAGGTTATCGGTGACTTAACCAGAGCAGGTTCTATGGAATAGCGGAGGCATGAACCTAACTGGAGTGGCTCTAAGAAAAAAAATTAGAGACAGGGAATAGAGACAACTCTTTAATGATGTGTGCTGTGAATGGGAGCAAAGAGATGGGTGGTAGCCGAGAGGATGCCCTAGCATTCTCCTCTGTAAAAAACAGTTAATAGCCTTGCCTGTCTCTCGGTGTTCCTGAAAAAATTGAGATTCGATAAAAAGACTTTGCATACTGAGATAGTATACATAACATATCTATCACATAGTAGGCACTCAATAAATGGTAGCTATTATGTTTATGTTGTCTACACTAGAATCAAAAGCATGCTCTGGCACCTTTTAATTTTTTTATATTTGAGAGAGAGAGAGAGAGCATGCACGTGCAAGAGCGAGAGCAGGGGTGGGGCAGAGGGAGGGAGAGAGAAAGAGAGAGAGAGAGAGAGAGAGAGAGAGAGAGAGAGAGCGCATGCACATCGTAAGCAGGCTCTGTGCTCAGCGTGGGGCCCGACGCAGGGCTGGATCCCACAACCCTGGGATAATGACCTGAGCCAAAATCAAGAGTTGGATGCCCAGCTGACTGAGCCACCCAGGCGCCCCCACCTTTTAGAATAATACAGATTTTAATGTCTCAGACCAATGCCTTAGATGAGTCATTGTGTGAAGGAAACAAAAACAAAAAAAAAATCTCGGAATAAGTTTTGCTGTAATGCACATCAAACCACATCTCACAAGATGACCTCCAAAGAACACATCTGCTAAGTTTTCATCACATTTGTGTTCCCTAGGATATCGTAATTATATGTAACTACCGGAGGCCTTATGGAAAAAAAAAAAAAAAAGCTTCTTTCGAAAACACAATCTTCTCTCAAAATGGGACAAGCATCTCCATTATCGAGCATGTCTCGAGTGTAACAAGGCCGAAGCTACAAGTTATCAAGACTGAGAGTCCTGAAGAGAGTTTAGTCATGAAACAAAGTATAACTGGAGACGAAGTTACCCTGACAAGTATGTATTAGTATACGAAACAGTTAGGGTGCAGTAGGTTAATTAGGACGAACTGGAGAGCTGTTGGCATCAGTGATTCAAATTAGTTATTCGTTTAGACAGCCAAGTCTGATTGCATCTTAACTCTGTTAATTTTCCAGGCACTAAAGTTTCTTTTTTTTTTTTTAAGTGTATTTATTTATTTGGGGAGGGACAGAGACAGCGCTAGTGGGGGAGGGGCAGAGAAAGGGAGACAAAGAATCTCAGGCAGGCTCTGGGCGGCCAGCACCGAGGTCACCTCCTCAGCTCTGGGCTTGAACTCGCGAAACTACCTACGAGGTCATGACCTGAGGGGAAATCTAGAGTCCGAGGCTTCACCGACTGAGCCACCCAGGTGCCCCCAGGCACTCATGTTTCTATTGATCATGAGGGTGTGTCCCCAAACACCACATTCTATTGTGTTTCTTTGTTAATTCCTTCCTGTTTCAAAGAAGAGGAGTTCTTCCTTTCTAACACACACCCCCCCATCCCCTCCTCAGCGACCTACCTCCACCTGTGACACAAGTCTGTCCCTCTGCTCGCAATGCCCAAACCTCTGGCGCACTAAACTTCCTTCCCCAGATCCTGACCCCTCCTCAAGCCACCACCCCATCTTCTTTCTGCCAACACCAAACCCCTCATGGTCTCCCACTCTTCTGTCTCTTGCACCACTGAAACTGCTCTGGCAAAGATCACCAGGGACCTACTGGTCCAGTCTGATGACTTCCTCTCAGACCTTTATCCCCTCCAACCTCTTGTAGCATTCCAAATTAGTGATGACCCGTCCATGTGGCAACTTCGTTCTCCCTCAGCTTCCTTGACACTATTCTGTCCTGGCTCTCGGCTTTTCCCAGGGTCCTCTCCTTTGTTTTGTCCTCTTGCTTTGTGTATTCTCCCTGGGAGAGAGACTTCACTTCCGGGGCTCTTGTTATCAATAACACGCTTGTAACTTTCATGTTTGTGTCTGCAGCCCAAAGGTCTCTACTGAACTCCAGCCCTGTATTTCCAACTTTCATCGGCCAACTGTACCCAAATGACTCATAGACACCTCAAACTACACGTGTTCCCATCCATACTTACTCGCTTCATCCCCTGTGCCCCAGCCTGTGCCATTGCCCAAACTGGAAAGCTGGGAGTCTGTCTCCGTTCTCTCCAATGTGTGGACACCCACATTTAATTTGTTCCCAGGTCTGAAATGACTCTGGAATCCTCACTTCCCTCTTCTCCCCTACCCCGTACCACTGGCTTGGTTCAGGGTCTCTACACCTTTCACATGAAGTCCCTCTTGCCCCTCCCACCGCCCCCAGACTCTACTGACTTGAACTACACTCCACTACATAGCCCTTCCCCGAATGTCTGATGATCTTTTACACTAAGGAGCAGAGTCTAACTTACTTACATTTCTGCAATGTATTTCTTACGCTGTAGAAAATGCCATCTGTGTTCAGCCTACAGTAAATGCAGTCTCCAAGCCAATTATGCTACATAAGTGCATATTCCGTGCAAGGAGGCTCTGCGGCTGGTGGGCTGCAATGTGCTTTGTTGCACTAACAAGGCCCCCTGAGGAGCCAGCCCCTTTGGGTCAGCGGCCCCAGGGACCACCTCCCGGTGCCCCTCCCTGGAAGTATTATGCAGATTATAAAAGAAAGACTAATGACTGGACTTCATTGAAGTGGAGGGGGGCTGCCTTGTTCTGTGCCATGGACATGTGTGAAAAGAAAATGCCCATCCTCTCACCCCATGCAAAAGGGAACCCCACGGCGAGCTGGAAAAAGCAGGTCTAATTCCTGACAGCGTTCCTTCCCAGTGCCCTCCACTCAAACCATTTGGAGAGAATGATTCTGATTGCGGTTCGCTCAGCTCATTGTTAAGGAGTATTCAGATTTAACAAAGGTGCATTTTAGAAGTGTCTTTGTCTCGCTGTTACATTTTTCTTTCCGGCCCGAGATCGTAGCACAGCACAGTATTTCTTAGCTCTTTCCCTCGCTTCTCCGGCCATCACCCCGATGGAGATCTTAATTACCGCACTCCTGGGCAATTATAAGTTCTCTCCACCTCCCGTGTTTGCCGGGGTCCTCCTTCCAAAGCCATTCGCTCATCTATTCAGTCGGCCTGTCTATTAACAAGGTTAACAAGCACTAATTGAGTAACAGCTGCGCGTTGACCACCCCGCAAGGCCCGGAAATTGGGGAAGGGGAGGGACGTATCCGTAGAGCAAGTGCCCACAAAAGCTCTAGAGTCCACTGGGGGAGTGAGACACCTCGGCCTGGAGAGACGCCCTTCTCTGCCCGGGCAATCCCTCGTGTTTCTACACCCCACTCAGAGGTCACTGGCAGAGGTATTAGCCGCCCCTCCGTGCTCTCCCAGTGCTGGGTGTCCACTTCACCAGGGTGCTGGTTGCACTGGATTGGACATTCCCTCCTATCTCCGGACAGTGACCTCCTTGAGGACAGGGACTAGGACACGCCTAGCTTCAGACGCGCAGGGCTGAGGGCGCCAGAGATGGCTCAGGCGGCGGCCAATGCAGCGTCTCAAGAAGTCAAGCCGGTGGGGCACCGGGGGTGGGGGTGGGGGAGCTCAGCCCGTTCGGCTTCCGACTTGGGCTCCGGTCATGATCTCGCGGTTCACGAGGTCGTGTACAACCGGGTACAGTTGTGCAGCGATGCGCCGTACCGAGGGACCCAGCCAAGGAGGATAGTGAGGGTTGAAATCTGAACCCTGGCCACCAAGCCCCGCACCCTGGCACCGGCCACCCCTGCTGCCAGGAAGGGGCACTTTCCCTCCTTTGTTTCTGTGTCCCACCGAGGCTCCGTGAGCGACGCGCACCCCCAGGACTGAGCCTGTCAGAAGCAAGCAGCTTCTCTCTAATTCATACAAAAGTGCCCTATGGTCTAGTGGCCGTGGCCGTGGGCGATGCCCCAGCCCACTGCACCCTTTATCCTTTGCTCCTTTCTGACTGATCGCCCGGGTTGGTGACTCTGTGCACAATCGGCTTTTGCTCTGCCGCTAGGATGTGTGCCCCTGCATTTGTTGGAAGAGGCCTCGGGATGTAAAAGAGCACTGTACTCTCCATCACAGAACACGGCTCCTTTTTTCACTCACTTCATGACTTCGGGCAGGGCGCATAAACCCTCCGAGCCTTGGTTCCTCATTTATCACAGTGATAACCTAGGGGAAAGCCCTTTGTAAATTGTAAGGTTCTGTACAAATGTTAAGGATTATTACGAAGGGGTTAGGTGGCGAATCTTTAAATCCCTTTGTAATTCTCCCCGCCCGTGGTGGCTTCAGAGCTCACTACGGGTTGACCGACAGCAGGAGCGGGACCGTCTCCACGTTGTTTCTAACGAAGCCCAGCTCACCTTGGCCGACGGCGCTGCGTGCTGACTTGTAAAGCACGGCCCCGGTGGCTTCCCGAGAAGTAGGCAGCAGAGAAGCACTGAGCTAAAGACACCAAGTTCCAAAGAGATGGTTTTAAGGGCAATCTTTCACTGAGAATTTTTTCTCAAATTTGGAAGGTTGACTCACCTGTTTATATGCTAAAAAGAACCCCGTTATTTTGATTTCTGAACACTTTCTCTCTTCGTAGTCAAACTTATTATGGAATAAAACATTTTGATAATTGCTTTTTAATATGATGAAAGGTTGGAACCTTTTCCAATGACAAGGAAACGAGAGAATATAATGGAATGATGTCTTGTAATTTTTATAACTTCCAAATAGCAAATGAGAGAGTCGTTCATTTATTCACTGAAGTTTCCTTCCAGAATCACAGAATTACTCCTACACGGCAATTAGGAGGGGGAGATGAGTAACTTGTCTTTCTGGGGAGGAGGGGATTAGTTTTAAGCTGCTGGCAATGGAGAAAGTTAATGAAGAAATAGAAAATGTTAGTTATTACTTCTCTGTATTCTGAAAAGGTTTTCTAAATGGAGAAATGAAATAAACCATCGCCGTGATTTTTCAAGAGTTTGTTTAAAAACGGAAGCCAAGGTAAATAATCTAAATGTGTGTGTGTGAAATATTCATCTTTGCTTTAAAAATGCGCCTCTTCAGGGGTATGCTTCTTATCTACCCCTTGTCAAAGTCCGTGGCTGGGCAGCTCAGTGGGTAGGAAGCGTGACGCCAACAACGTGCGGTCCCTTGTAGGCCTCCTGGCTTCCCCCCAGCCCCCGAGATCACAGCCAACGCTGGCAGTGTGTGTCACAGCCCACAAAGGGCACTGGCCAAGGTGGGGGAGGGCTTCAAACAGAGCCAACCTCACCCTGGGGCTGGGGGGGGGGGGGTGCAGGGGGTGGCGGGGAATAGCTCAGAGTTGATGAGTCTCCGTGCCACATTTTCTTTAGACAAGGAGAGATTTGTAGCCCGTTGTGAATTATTGTCTTGATTGCCAGGAAAGGCAGCACAAGTTCAGCTTTTAGTTGCAGTAACTTCCTTCAGCCCTGACTCCATTCCTCCTTTCCTGATGGAGTTGCTGAGTTTTCCTTCTTCTCCTTTAACTGATCCCAGTATATGTTCTCTGTATGTGTGTGTCTGTCTCTGTGTCTGTCTCTGTCTGTCTGTCTCTCCCTCTCTCTCTCACACACACACACACACACACACTCACACAATAAGCCCCTTCAAATCATCTACACACACTCTACACACACACACACACACACACACACACACAGTAAGCCCCTTCAAATCTTCTTTGGACGTTGGTTTAAGTTAAGTTGGTTTTGAAGTTAGGTTAGAGCCAGCTGACTCACTCAACAGCATATCCCAGCAGGCAAAGGTTACTCCATCTCCTCGAGTCTTTATTTCTTTCTGACACTTCCCTTCTTGGCTACTTGCCATTTGTTTTCTCACCTATGTGCTCTACCAGTTAGCTCTCAGAAAGGAATCACAAAAACTTAATGAAAAGGGCAACGCGTGTTCACGTCCTGCCTATCCGAGCGGACCGTCGTGTGCCTCTACCAAGAGTGAAAGAGCAGAAAATGGGGTTCTGAACACGGAGTTTTATTTCTTACCGTTAAAGCAGGAGATTCATTGTTACAACAAAATCACTCACTTGCTGTCTTCTTCAGCAATGTCCTAATTGGATATTTGTCCTGATCTAAATATACATGATTTGCAAGCTACGTCAAATTCTTTTTTTAAGTTTGTTTGTTTTTTGTTTTGTGTTTTTTGATATTGATTTATGTTTGAGAGAGGGAGACACAGAGCAGGAGCAGGGGAGGGGCAGAGAGAGGGGGAGACACAGAGTCGGAAGCAGGCTCCAGGCTCCGGGCTGTCAGCACAGAGCCCGACCTGGGGCTCGAACTCCCAAACCATGAGATGGTGACCTGAGCTGAAGTCGGACGCTTAACTGACTGAGCCACCCAGGCACCCCTATGTCAAATTCTTTTTGGAAGAAAGATGTGTGTAAAGAAAGCAAGTTTGTGTTTTGGGGGAGTTTTTTGGTCTTGTCTGTTGTTTCAGTGTTTTCACACGCCATGGTTTGTCTCCAACATTCATTCATTAGCTCATCATTCAATAGCCTTTCATTCGATAAACATTTAGCAAGAGCCTCACTTTGTGCCAGGTCCTTTGCCAGGCCCTGGGGACACAAAGACAAACAGGATCAAGATGTAAAGTTCCTGCTGGCGCTCCTGGGTGGCTCAGTCATTGGAGCCTCTGACTTCGGCTCCGGTCATGATCTCGCAGTTCGTGAGTTCCAGCCCTGCATCTGGCTCGCTGCTGTCAGCTCAGAGCCCGCTTCAGATCCTCTGTCCCCTCCTCTCTCTGCCCCTCCCTCTCTCTCTCTCTCTGTCTCTCTCTGTTAAAAATAAAAATAAAACATTTTAAAAAAGCCCCTGTACTCAAGGAACTGGGTATAAAGGAGAAACAAAGTGCCCTTGGGGAGCTTACATGTTAGTAAGAGACACAGACACGTTCACAATAACTGCAATATCCCATATGATGTGTATGCTGTGAAGGATACAATTAAAGTTGATGATGGCAGATGCGGGGCAGTCGTGACTAATTCTTAGTTGAGGAGGATGGGGTGGGCTTCACAGAGGAGGCGGCTTTTAAGTAGACTCTTGAAAGATGAACGGGTTTATTTGGACCAAGGTGTGGAAGAAAGGTATTCCAGGTTGAGGGAACAGCCTACGGAAAGCCTAAGAGGTGCCGAAGTGCTTGCTGGGTTCCTGCGGTTAGGCGAGGGGAGGAAGGGGAGCGAGGAGATGGAAAGGAACTTGGAGCGCCTAGAATGCCCAACTAAGGTGTTTGTAAGCACTGCTCAGCCCTTGGGGACCTTCTCGATTGGCTCCTGGCCTTCTTTCCATTCTGTTCCGGCTCCCGGATTCCTCCCCTCTCTGCTGGTGGTCTACAATGACTGCACCCTCTTCCCTAGTCTGATTCTCAGGACCCATTTCAGACTTGTACTTTCTACTCCTGGCCACCTTGGAGAATTCCCTGTCTTAGCTCCCAGCCCTTGGGATCCAAGTCCAACCATTGATCCTCTGCCCACATTCCCAACTTTCCTACTGGCAAGGAGGGACAGAGAGCAACGTGTTCAGACAGGAAGACAAAGAGGTTCAGAGATCCCGCAGATTGAAGCAGGTGTAAGGGTCACTGGTCATCTCTGTTTAGAAGCTCACTACTGTCACTGACATCTGTTAGAGAACAGCCGTTGACCGTCAAGTTCCCATTGACTTCTTTGATATTATCCCCAAGAGATGATCCAGGAGTGATGGATGCCCAAACATATCAATGATGTGTCCCCAAACTTTCCCCTACCCCCCTTATACCTAAAAAGCTCAGGACAAGTATACTCTGGACTTAAATAGGAAATACCTGTTTCATTGGCCGGAGTTACTTAAGTAACCTCTTAAGGCCCCGTAGTTTCAAGGGAGCTGTCACTGTACCCCTTGGATTTCTGCACAAAAGGTTGGTTCTCTATTGTATTCTCATCTAAGAGTGCCTGCAATGACTTTTGTCTGATACAACTGCTTCTCTGTCTTAAGGAAACCAATTTGGCCCAGGTGATTGGTCCCTAGATAAAATTACAGAAACCTCCTAGACTCAAAAATATCCATTTTAAAAATCATAAGCCACTGGTGAGAATGGTGATCTAATTATATCTGGCTTTGCAAACTAATGGACAAAATGTACTGACTCATATAACTATTTTTTACCAACTGACCATATCCCTTTAATTTTCCTCAAAGTGAATAATGATTGCAAAGTGACTGACATTCTCTTCTATTCATAAGTAGTGCCGGGCAAGTAGAGAGAAACGCTTCTTGCAAGATAGAGTGCGACACAGATTTTGCCCCTCCCTCCCTCATGTCAATATCCTGAAAAGCACCAAGTACAAAATACGGAGTAGTCACGGCTATCTTCTACGGCATCTAGAGTCCCAAAGCTACACCGCACAGCTTCCCAGTGGGAAAAGAGGTCTCTCTTCTCTTTTGGTTCTGTTGTTTCAGCCTATCAGAGGGGGACTTTAGAGCTAGTGAGCCCCAAATGCCTTCCGAAGGCTCTCATTGACACATAGATGGTCGCTAAAGCCATGGGGCCGGATAATGTCACGCTAGTCAAAGAGTGTACATAGGGAGACAGGGCCTCGGTCCAAACTCTGAGGAATTGCAACATTTAGAGGTCGGGCGCTGAGAAGGGATGACCAGTAAGAGAGGAGAGAAAGCAGAAAGTCTGGTTTCACTCACAGACGTCATGAATAGGGAGAGTTTCAAGGAGTGAATAGTCAATGGTCTCAAACACTGCTGGTGGGTCAAGCGACGTGAGGCCTCTAAAGTGCCCATTGAATTCGGGAACGTGAAGATTGTTGCCAAAATTATTCAGGGCTGTCTCAGTGGAGTGATGGGAAAAGAAGCCAGGTCGGAGGGAGCTGGGGAGTGGATGGGAGGTCAGGAAGTAGAGAGAGCACAACATGTGAAGACAACTCTCAAGGACTCGTAGCACAAAGAGGAGCGGGGAGATCTTGGAGGGGGTGTGGAGCTATATGATCGTTCTGAGGAGGCAGAGAATAGAGGATGTTCGAATGCCGAATGGGAATGTTCTACTAGAGATGGAGAGACAGAAGATGTGGACTAGAGTGGGATAGGTAGAGGAACCCAAGCCTTGACGGGGTGGGAAGACTTGAGGTACAGGTCCCACACTTGAGTTTGGTCTTTGTTAGGAAGAGGGAGATGGCTTTCATCATATCAGGAGGAAGGAGGGGGGTTGCAGATTAGAATAGTGGATTCGGTCATGAGGAGACCCAATCATTCAATGAACACATACCAGGTGCTCTTTTAGGCTCTATCTGAGGATGCTATGAAATAGACAAAGACACTCCTCTCACGCCATGGAGTTTTCATTTGAAGGGAGAAGATGTATAATGAAGAATTAAAAACACACAATATGTAATAGAATTTCCGAGAGAGCAGCGCAATGAAGCGCCAGAAAATAGGCCAAGGGAGTGAGTGGGTACTTGCGTGTATGGCAGCAAAGCGGTTCTTTCCTCTTTTGTAAAGATGGTTCTACAGTTTATTTTGAGAGACAGCCAGCACGAGTGGAGGAGGGGCAGAGAGAGAGGCAGAGAGAGAATCCCAAATAGGCTCCGCACCGCCGGCGCAGAGCCCGACACGGGGCTTGAACCCATGAGGCCGCGAGATCGTGACCTGAGCCGAAACCAAGAGTTGGATGTTTACCCAACTGAGCCACCCAGGTGCCCAAAGTGGTTCTTTTTTAAAGGGGAACCAAAGAAGGCCTCTCTGAGGAGCAGAGACCTAAAGCAACATGAGGGAAGAATGGTTCAGGATGGCTTCTATTATCTCAGTGAAATATAAAGTGAGGTCATCAGTTGAGGAGGAGACGTGTCGGAGGGTTGAGGAGACAGAGGAGACAATAATTGTTCTGGAGAGTGAGAACATGAATTTACCCGGGACATGTACGAGGATGGCCCGGTGGTATTAAGTGGCGTTTGATCTTGGTGATCATGACTTTAAAGTGAAGGCAAGCGCCCCGATTCTGTGATTATTTCCAGAATCATCTAGTGGCTCAGGTGCTGAGTTCAATCAGAGTTGGGATTTTGTCGGGTGAATACTATGGTGGCAGGAGAGGAGAGGAGGGGAGAGGAGAGGAGAGAGAGGCCGGGGAGGGTGAGAGGAAGATGAACAGTGGATTACAGGTCTCAACGAGGTCAAAGAATGTAGACGTGTCTGAGTCCTCACTTAGATTCAAACCTGAATGACCCTCCCCGCACATGCATCCCACCGACAGAGCCAAATCCTACCATCTACCCAGCCGATCGGATCCATTGGTGCAGCAATTGATGGTTAAGACATTCCTACAATGGTTGATACAGTGTAATGTTTTACATTCACTGGATAGTTTCACAGCCTCTGGCTTTTCTTTTGCTGTATACCCACAAGTATGAAAGACCTCAAGACCTCCTCAAGTCCATGAAGGGTCAAATTTACTCAGGTTTTGTAATCACGGCTTCCTAATGTCCCACCAAACTTTAGGACATTCACAAAATTGGGCTCTGAATGCTTGCAGTTTTGCTCCTGAAACTGCAAGCCCCCCCCAACCCCCCCACCCCCGTTCCCTGCTTTGCTGTGTAGTCTGTGGAGGAACGAGTTCCTCTAGGATCTGGGCAGAGAGCATTTGACCGAGACCACTTTGGATCACAAATGCATTCTCTGATGACTTCAGACTCAAGATCCAAATCACCATAAGTATGTTTTCTCGCTTGCTTTTTTTCTCTTTTCCCTTAGAGTAAATCCTCTGTCATCCTGGGGCATGACCCCACTCCACTAGAGGGAAGGGCATTCTTCACCTTCCTGCTTTAACCCAGAATTTTAATCCTCGTTCGGGAGACTGTCAATTTCTAAATCCCTTTTGTGGTTTCTCTCAAGACGCCGGAGATCATTATAGATGGGAATCCTTATGTTCCAGCTGGGCAGCTCAGAGTTTCTGATGTGACTTTGTAGATTACTTGCCGCACTTTTTAAAAGCAATCAAAAGACCAAGCGATTCCTTTTAAGCCAGTTCACTACAACTGTATGTTCGCCAGTTAATTGGTTATAAAGTCCTTACAAGGAAAGCAGCATAACATGAGTTAGCACATGAACTCTATGAGAAGACAGATCCGGGTTCTGTGTGACCTCTGCTAAGCACCTAACCTCTCCAAGTCTCAGTTTTCTCGTCCATACAGTAGGGCTCATGACTGCTGTGAAGAGTAAAAGAGACAACCCTGGGATGCTGGGGTGGCTCAGCCGGTTAAGCATCCGACTCTTGATTTCAGCTCGTCATGATCTCACAATTTGTGAGTTTGAGCCCCGCATCGGGGTCTGCACTGATGGGGCGGAGCCTGCTTGGGATTCTCTCTCTCTCTCCTTCTCTCTCTGCCCATGCTCCCTCTCTCAATCTCTCTCTCTCTCAAATAAATAAACTTAAAAAAATTTTTTTAAATAAATAAATAAGACGACCCATATAAATGACGTAGCACAATATAAGCCACGGGGTCATTGCTCTACAAGCATTTGTCAGCATAATTATTGCACTCCACCAGAATGTCAGCACCACAAGAACAGGGATTTCTGTTTTGTTCACCGCTGTATCTCCAGCACCTGAAACACAGTTTGGTACATAGTAGATACTCATTAACTGTTTGTTGAATGAATAACTGTGTGTCTTTTATTGTCTTTTGTAATTGTCAGTGTTAGAGACATGTAAATGTCTCTCTTTTTTTGTTAATTTTTTAAACGTTTTTATTTATTTTTGAGAGAGAGAGAGAGAAAGAGAGAGAGAGAGAGAGAGAGAGAGAGAGCAGGAGTGGGGGAGGGGCAGAGAGAGAGGGAGACAGAGAATCAGAAGCAGGTTCCAGGCTGTGAGCTGTCAGCACAGAGCCCTACGTGGGGCTCGAACTCACAAACCACGAGATCATGACCTGAGCCAAAGTCAGACACTCAACCAACTGAGCCACCCAGGCGCCCCTGTAAATGTTTCCTAAAGCCAAGAATCCTGGGGCACCTGGGTGGTTCAGTAGGTTAAGAGTCCGACTCTTGGTTTTGACTCAGGTCGTGATCTCACGGTTTGTGAATTTGAGCCCCACATTAGGCTCTGCGCTGACAGTGTGGAGTCTGCTTGGGATTCTTTCTCTCTCTCTCTCTCTCTCTCTCTCTCTCCCTCTCTCTGCCCCTCCCACACACCCCCCACCAAAATAAATAAATAAACTTAAAAAAAGAACCAAGAATCCTGGAACAATAATTATGGCTATAAGAACCTGAGAGATCAAGACCATCATTTTCATTTTACAGATAAGGAGGACACTGAGGTTCATGGAGATTGAGTGAGTGGTCCAAAGTCACAGAATCAGTTAAAGGCCATACTGATGGCGAAGAGCCTAGTCTCCAAAGCCAAATGATGTAGGTTCAAATCCCTACGAGCACTCACTAGCTGTGTGATTTGAGCAAGTTACTTCACTTCTCGGCACCTCAGTTCCTCACGTGTGGAGTGGGGGTGCATGGGGAATATAGGCTATGACATTGCAATAATGTTATTTGGTGACAGATGGGGACTACACTTATTGTGGGGAGCACCCAGCAATGTAGGGGATTGTTGAGTAACTATGTTGCATGCCGGAAACAAATGTAACATTGTATGTTAATTACACTTCGGTTAAAAGAGCGCCGTAACATTGTATGTTAATTACACTTCAGTTAAAAGAGCGCCGAACTCATAGGGTTGTTCTGCGCATTGGGTGAGTTCGTATGTGATGTGAGCCTGGCATAGAATACATGCCGTATGAGTTAGCTATTATTATTATTAGTGGCAGAGTTAAGAGCCTCCCTACTTTCGGTCCCAGGCGCTTCCCAGGACATTGGTCAGTTGAGTCTGTAGTTCTCAACGAATGTAGCTGGAACGAATGACATTTTCCAGGTTTCTAGAAAGTATGTAACTGCTTCTGTGAGGTGGCTTTTCGCTGTAACATTTAGATTTCAAACGCGGCATTGTTTACTTTGTCATCTGAAATGAGAATATGTACCTCCCTTGGTGCGGAAAGTATGTCTTGAACAAACACCATTCAGGGTCTTTGTCATCTTTTAATTCCTAGTGTCTGGCGCATTTTCGAGTTCGGTTAAATATTCGTTGTTTGTTGAGTGAAATGTACCCTCCTTCGGATCCTTAGTCATAGGATCGTGTAGAAATAGCAGGAGTCAGTGAAGTTTTTCTGTAAAGGGCCAGGTAGCAAGTATTTTTGGCTTGTGGACCACGCGGTCTCTGTCACAGCTACTCAGCTCTGCTGTGAAAGCAGCCCCAGACAAAAGTCAATGGTTGTGTCTGTGTTCCCCTAAAACTTTATTTACAAAAACAGGTGACCGGCCCATGCATGCCTGGGTCCTAGTTGGCCAACTTCTGGTTTATAGAGTGGCAAGAGCCTTAGAGATAAAAACGAATGCAAGCAGTAAATCCAGTTAGGAGCAAGTACTCGAATGCATTTGAAGCATTTAATTTCCACTAAACTGATGAGCAGAGGTTTGCTCCGTAAACAACTTCGTCTGAGTTCTAAGCTTTTCTGTTGCATGTTGCCTGGCTCTGTTTTACGCACGCTGGTGAATGAGTCGAGCAGCAAAAACCAGAGCAAAATTATCAAGGCACACATTAGCGTGGGAGCCAAGAGTGCAATGGTTCAAACTTAGGGCTTATTTATTCTTCGGGGTTCTTCTACTCGATTCTTTTCGAGTGCTCGTAGTCGCGATATGACTTAGGATGTAGTTGGTCAGTGGCTCTTAAGGACAGGGAAGCACTCCTGGGGAGTCCCGCCTGCCCTCTGCTTAGTACTTTTACCCCCAAACCGACACAATAGAGTCTCTACTCCTGCTTTTAAAAATGTGGCAGGAGGGGCGCCTGGGTGGCGCAGTCGGTTAAGCGTCCGACTTCAGCCAGGTCACGATCTCGCGGTCCGTGAGTTCGAGCCCCGCGTCAGGCTCTGGGCTGATGGCTCAGAGCCTGGAGCCTGTTTCCCATTCTGTGTCTCCCTCTCTCTCTGCCCCTCCCCCGTTCATGCTCTGTCTCTCTCTATCCCAAAAATAAATAAACGTTGAAAAAAAAATTTAAAAAAATAAAAATAAAAAAAAATGTGGCAGGAAACAACAGGGAGGGGATATTTATCCATTCATCCAACAACTGACTGAACATCTACTCCACGACAACAATGATGGGAGCCTAGAGGAGGAAGCAGAAAGAATGAGAAAATGCACTCATTCCTGCTCTCACAGAGCACACAAGCTAGGTGGGGAGACAGACCAGCAAAACCGGAAACAAGAGGGTGTGATGTTGTCAGTGTCCTAGGAAAGCATGGGCTAGTCCTAGAGTTTTGGAACTCTGTACTCTATTATTTGGATACTGGCGGTTTACACTGGACCTGGAAGAAGCTCACCCCTAGTTTTAGTGTAAGTAAAGTCAATTACGATGATAAGAGTTCATTTTATATGCAGATAGATGTGCTTTCAACCAAATCCCATCCTTAAAAAAAAACACTCGGAGAAGAAAGAGTTTTTCTCATTTCATTAGCTCATGCAGTAGCCATTAATGATCCCAAATTGTTTGCTATTTGTCTGGAAGGATAACAAACCAAACAGACCTGGGGAAATGCAGAACCCCTCGTTTTCATGGTCAATACTGGGCTTCACAGAACAGGGTGCAGAAAATAAGGAAGAAATATCACTCGTTATAAATGTCATGATTAAACCCTATCTGATGTATCTGGCATAGGAGAATAACTGGAAATTCTATTTATGGTGCTATTTACACTTGTATTGTCAAAATTAATGATTCACTATAAGTGAGAGGTTTGGCCTGTATTCATTGCCATCAGGGCCTGCGACTAAATGAAGATATGTTTATATTTTCACAAGCCTTGATTTTCTTTGCGAAGCCCCAGACACAATTTTTATGTGCTAACATTTATAACCAATAGCCTATAGTCTTCCCTACATTAACAAATCCTCACCCTTCAAAAGAGACATTTATTTTTAACAGGCTTTATTAACTACTGAATCGATAGAAATGTACAGCATAGGTATAAGGAATGGAAAACAAACCCGCAAGTATCCACACATGCTTTAAAAGTTACATTTAGTTTCGTGTAAGTAATGTTTCACGTGGTACAAATTCCAAATTTATAAAAGTTGATACATGGAAAACTCTATCATTTTTCCTGTCCCTGGTCTGTAAAGCACTCCCTTATTCTTTTTAATGGCTGCCAAATATTGTATCGTATGGATGTAACATCAATTTATTTAACCTGTCACTTACTGGTGTATATTTTGGTCGTTTCTAATATTTTGCTGCTATAAAAAATGCTGCACCTTGTATGTAAATTATACATACATATATATATATATATATATATATATATATATATATACATATGCTAGGTTCACTGGATGAGTTCAGTCAAAAGGCGTGTGTATTTTTACGTAGAGAAAATTTACATTTCCACCAACAACGCATGAGAGTACTTGTTTCCTCAGAGCTTTGTCAATGAAATGTACCATCACGCATTGTCAATGTCAGAGCTGAAAATGATACCTTGGTGGAATTTAAATTTCCATTCGTCTTGGGGCGCCTGGGTGGCTCAGTCGGTTCAGCATCCGACTTCGGCTCAGGTCATGATCTCACGGTGCATGAGTTTGAGCCCCACCTTGGGTTCTGTGCTGACAGCTCAGAGCCTGGAGCCTGCTTCAGATTCTGTATCTCCCTGTCTCTTTGCTCCTCCCCTGCTCATGCTCTGTCTCTCTCTCTTCTCTTTCAAAAGTAAATAAAAATAAATAAATAAATAAATAAAAATAAATTTGCATTTGTCTTGTTATTACTGAGGCTGAACACCTTCTCATGTGTCAATAGCCATTTGTATTAGATATTGTGAGCTGTGAGCTTCTGTGAGCTGCCTTCTCATTTTTCACATTAACTTGTAAAGGCTATTCTTTTGGCGAAATCTGCTCTTTATCTAATGTTAACCCCCTCTCCCCCCCCGGTTTGTTTGTCTTTTTATTTTGTTTAGGTGGTTTTGGCCACGCAGGAAATTCTTTCCTATTGTGTGGTCAAATGCTTCCATTTGCGTGTGTGGGTGTGTGGTTTTGGGTTTTCTGACATATTTAGAAAGGTCTTCTTTACTCTAAGAGTGAAATTCTGGGTTAAGCACTTGCCGGATAAAGATGAAAGAAAAAGACTGTGGGAGATAGGTATGTTTAAAAATATGGGAGTGGGCGTGTGTGTGAAGGGGAGAGTGGTGTGTAGGGTAAGGGGTATGGAAAAGTGAAGGTTGAAAGTAGACCTAATTGGCCTTTCTCGGCCTCCGTATTGGGTCACTGATATTCTTGTTAATGTCGAGCAGCGACCAGCCTGCTTCAGATGGAAAGGATCAGATAGTAAATATTTTCAGCTTTACAACTCCTTAATTCTGCTTGAACAATGAGAGTCTATGTTCCAACGTAACTTTATTTAAGGACACTGAAATGTGAATTTCTTTAAAAAAATTTTTTTTTAACGTTTATTTATTTTTGAGGCAGAGAGAGAGCATGAACGCGGGAGGGTCAGAGAGAGAGGGAGATACAGAATCTGAAACAGGCTCTGGGCTCCGAGCTGTTGGCACAGAGCCCAACGTGGAGCTCGAACTCACAGACCTTGAGATCATGACCTGAGCTGAAGTCAGAACCTTAACCGACTGAGCCACCCAGGCGCCCCTGAAATGTGAATTTCAATGTAATTTTCATGTGTTGTGAAATACTGCTCTTTTATCTTTAGACAATTTTTCCAAACATTAAAAAATATATATTTAAACACACTCTCAGCTTGAAAACCATACAGAAAACAGAGGGCAGGGTCAAATTTGACCCCTGGGTCATAGTTTACCAACCGCTGATATAAAAGAACCACTGTCAAATTCTGTCCTGGGAGCAAAGTTGATTTTAGAGACACCTATCAATTGTTGAAAGCCTCACAAATAACTCTAAATCCGTCACTTTATTTTTAAGTTTTGCAAGAGGACTCTGGAGGCAGTGAATGGGGAAGCGGTGAATATGTTACCCACTGCTGCTCAGCTAAACACTGCTTTAAGGTGGAAAGAATAGAGTTCTTTGAATCAAATTCACTGATTCCTTCTGTTACACTGCCTTTCACCTAATATTTCGTCAGAGAATCTAGAAACTATGGTGATTGATGCCATAGAAACACACAGCGAGCGAGCAGGGTGATGAGCTTGTGAATTGTGGCATGGCTGAGAGGCAAAAAAGCTTTTTAGCTGCCAATCTAGAGTCAAGGTAATAGAACAAAATGCAATGCAGCTAGCATGCGGCGAACTTTACTGTTTACAGAGCACTTTTCACATAGATTTTCACCTTTAATTTTACTCAACACGCACAATAACCCTGTGTGGTAGGCAGTTTTGTGGTTTCACAGATAAGGATCTGACTTTTCTTCCAGCACATTCACACTGCCCTGCGTGTGAGGACCAGATGACCCTCGATGCTAAGGGTGAGACCAGGGTCAGTGAATAATGTTGAAGATGATGAGAGTAAAAAACGTGTGAATCACCGGATGTTGGTTACGTTCCAGACACAGAGCTAGGCACTTGACATATGAGGCTTCATTTTGGCCTCACAACCGCCCAAAGACGGAGTCATTACGGCATCGTGTTTTTGATCACAAGCTTTGGAGTTAGACAGACCTAGGCACAAGACTGAGTTCTGCCAATTATAACTCTTGTGATCTGGGGCGAGTTACCGAACTTCTCTGATTTCCAGTTTCCTGATCTGTAAAAGGCAGGTGACGTAATTCTACCTACTTCTTCCAGCTTTGGCGTAGATCAAATGGGATGATGAGTGTAAAATGCTCAGTACAGTGGCTCACCCATACTAAGTGGTCAATAAATCTTTATTATTACCACACAGAACGTGTAATACCTCTGATCACCCTGCTAAAGATGATTACAGTACTTTGATAGAATCCACACACCTAGAATGCAGACCTTTAAAAAAAAACAGCCTTTTTTTAAAAATAAATTTAATGTTTATTTTGTTTGTTTGAGAGAGAGAATCAGAGCGTGAACGGGGAGGGGGCAGAGAGAGGGAGACACAGAATCCAAAGCAGGCTCCAGGCTCTGAGCTGCCAGCACAGAGCCCGACACGGGGCTCAAACCCACGGACCGTGAAATCATGACCTGAGCCAAAGTTGGACACTTAACCGACTGAACCACCCAGGTGCCCTTAAAAAAAATGTTTTTAAAAAATGTTTGTTTGTTTGTTTTGAGAGAGAGTGTGGGGGGGGAGGGGCAGAGAGAGAGAGAGAGAGAGAGAGAGAGAGAGAGAATCCCAAGCAGGCTCCACACTGTCAGCACACAGCCCGACACAGGGCTCGATCTCAGGAACCATGAGATCATGACCTGAGCTGAAATCAAGAGTTGGATGCTTAACCGACTGAGCCACCCAGGTGCTCCTAAAAAAACCTTTTACTTTGAAATAATTATAGACTCACAGGAAGTTGCAAAAGCAGCAGAAAGATCTGAGTACCCTCCACCAACTTCCCCCAGTGGTGACATCGTATATAGCTGTAGTATAATAACCAAATCAGAAAATTGATGTTGCTATACTAACATTAACTAGATTAAAGCCTTCATTCAGTTTTTGCAATTTTTGAACCTGAATTCATTTATGTGTGCATTTTCCCCCAAGTGTAGATTCCTGCAACCACTGCCACAAAGATACAGAACTGTTTCCGTTAACACAAAATAACTCCCTGACGCTTCCTCTTTGGAAGCTTCCTCTCAGCTCATCCCCATCTCTGTCCCATGACAACCACTAGTCTGTTCTCCATCTCTTAAGTTTTGTTTCAAAATGTTATATAAATGGAACCAGACAGAATATAACCTTTTGAGATTGATTTTTTTTTCACTAAACATAATACTGCTATATGGATAGAGTAGAATTTGTGCCACCATCACCCCGAAGAACATTTGAACATTTCCAATATTTGGTGATTACAAACAAAGCTGCGATGAATAATAATGCACACTTCATGGGGAGCCTGGGGGGCTCAGTGGGTTAAGCGTCCAACTTCGGCTCAGGTCACGATCTCATGGCGCGTGAGTTCGAGCCCCACGTTGGGCTCTGTGCTGACAGCTCGGAGCCTGGAGCCTGCTTCGGATTCCGTGTCTCCCTCTCTCTCTCACTCTGTCTCACACTGTCTCTCTCAAAAATAAAATAAAAACATGAAAAAAAATGCACACTTTGTGTGTGTGTGTGTGTGTGTGTGTGTGTGTGTGTGTAGATATAAGGTTCCACTTATTTAGGCCCAGGGGTGTGATTACTGGATCATATGGTTTAAGTGTATGTTTAAATTTATGAGAAATCAATAACCTGTTTTCCAGAGTGTCCGCACCATTTTGCATTTCCACCAGCAGTGCATGAGTCGTCCAACTTCTCCACACCCTCACCAGCATTTAGTATTATCACTATTTTTTGTTCACTATTTTTAGGAATAAAAAAATCCTAATAGATGTGTAGTGATAATCCCTTGTGGTTTTAATCTGCGTTTCCCAGGTGGCTAATAATATTGAACATCTTTTTTCTGTGTTTATTTGCCATATATGTCTCTTCGTTGGTGAAATATCTGTTGATGTCTTTTGCCCGTTTTGTAACTGGGTGGATTACATTTTTACTCTTGAGTTTTGAAAATTCTTTATACATCGTGACTATAAGGCCGTTGTTGAATATATGGTTTGTGTTGTGGGCCTAAATGTGTTCCCTGAAAAGGTATGTTCAAGTCTTAAACCCCCGATACCTATGAATGTGACCTTATTTGGAAGGAGGGTCTTTGCAGACATGATCAAGTTAAAACGAGGTCATGCTGGATTAGGATGGGCCCAATCAAATAACCGGTGTCCTTATAAGCAAAGGGGAGTTTGGGGCGCCCGGGTGGCGCAGTCGGTTAAGCGTCCGACTTCAGCCAGGTCACGATCTCACGGTCCGTGAGTTCGAGCCCCGCGTCAGGCTCTGGGCTGATGGCTTGGAGCCTGGAGCCTGTTTCCCATTCTGTGTCTCCCTCTCTCTCTGCCCCTCCCCCGTTCATGCTCTGTCTCTCTCTGTCCCAAAAATAAATAAACGTTGAAAAGGGGAGTTTGGGGGTGCCTGGGTGGCTTAGTCAGTTAAGTGTCCTACTCTTGATCTCAGATCAGGTTTTGATCTCAGGGTTGTGAGTTCAAGGCCCGCATTGGGCTCTATGCTGGGCATGAGGCCCTACACACGGAGAACATCATGTGACAAAGGAAGCTGGGATTGGAGTGATGTGTCTACAGCCAAGGAGTGCCAGAAACCACCAGAAGCCAGGAAGAGACAAGGAAGGATCCTTCACTTACAGCCTTCAGAGAAACTTGCTGGTACCTCTGTCTTGAACGCCTGGCCTCCAGAACCGTCACACGATAAATCTCTGTTGTCCTAAGCCACCACGTCTGCGGTGATTTGTTGTGGCAACCTTAAGAAAAGAGTCCAGCGTGTGAATATTTTCTCCCAGTCTGTATCTGGTCTTTTCACTCTCTTGACAGGATCTTTCCAGAAAAAAAGGTTTAATTTTGAGGAAGTCCAATTTATTAAGTTTTTTTTCTTTTCTGGATCATGCTTTTATCATCATGTCTAACCACTCTTTGTCTATTAGCCCTAGACCCCAAAGATTTTTCCCCTGCGGTTTCTTCTAAAAATGTTTTTATTGGGGCCCCTGGGTCGCTCAGTTGGCTAAGCATCCGACTTCAGCTCAGGTCATGATCTCGAGGTTTGTGAGTTTGAGCCCCATATTGGGCTCTCTGCTGTCAGTGCAGAGCCTGCTTTGGGTCCTCTGTCCCCCTCTCTCTCTGCCCCTCCCCTGCCTGTGCTCTCTCTCTCTCTCTCTCAAAAAGAAACATTAAAAAATGTTTTTATTTATTTTAATTTTTTTTCCTAGAGAGAGAGAGTGGGGAAAGGGCAGAGGGAGAGAGAGAGAGAGAGAGAGAGAGAGAGAGAGAGAGAGAGAATCTCAAGCAGGCTCAACACTCAGCACGGAGCCTGACTCAGGACTCAATCCCACGACCCTGGGATCATGACCTGAGCTACAATCAAGAGTCGGGTGCTCAACTGACTGAGCCACCCAGGTGCTCCTCTTCTAAAAATGTTTGAAGCTTATGTTTTTGTTTTTTTTAAATTCTTTTTAATGTTTATTTACTTCTGAGACAGAGAAAGACAGAGCATGAGTGGGGGAGGGGTAGAGAGAGAGGGGGACACAGAATCCGACGCAGGCCCCAGGCTCCGAGCTGTCAGCCCAGAGCCCGGCGCGGGGCTTGAACTCACAGACAGGGAGACCATGACCTGAGCCGAAGCCGGACGCTCAACCGACTGAGCCACCCAGGCGCCCCTTACGTTTTTATCTAAATCTTTAATTTTGAATTAAATTTTGTGTGACATGAGGTTTATGTTGAGATTCATTTCGTTTTTGTGTATGGACTTCCAATTGTTCTAGCACCATTTATTGAAAATGCTATCCTTTCCCCGTTGGATTGCTTTTGCATCTTTGTAAAAAAAAAAATCAATTGGTTGTATTGGAGTTCATCTACTCTAGGGTCCTTATTCTGTTCCAATTATCTATGTGTCTATTTCTTTGCCGAAGTCCTAACATCAGGTGCAATGATTCCATCCACTTGATTCTTTTTGAGAATGAATCCAGCTATTCTAGCTCCTTTGCGTCTCCATATAGATTTTTGAAATAATCTTGTCTATATCTACAAAACATCTTGCTGGGCCTTTGATAAGAAACGCATTAAGCCTGTAGACCAACTGGGGGAAATTTTACATTTTTACTATGTTGGGTCTCCCAATCCATGAACAAGGTATGTCTATCTATTTAAATCTTTCATTTCTTATATCAGCACTTCATAATTTTCAGAGCAGAGGTCCTACGCGCATTTATACCTGAGTATTACCTTTTCTTTGGGGTGACTAAAACGGTATTATATTGTTAATTTTCGTTCCACATGCGTGTTGCTACTATATAAAGGGGTGATGGAATCTTGCGTGTTGTGTCCTGCAACGTTGCTAACTCAACAATTTTATAAGCCTTTTTCATCAATTCCTCGGTGTTTTCTCTAGACTATGACCCAAGTATTTTTCCAATAATCCGTCTTCTGAAGGTGGCAGCGCACATGAGAATTCTTAGTTACAATAACTTACTTTTAAGTTAACATTAAGTCTCTGACAGAAAGACAAGAGACCTGCCTCACATGTATGCATCGCTAAACTAGTATATGTCTTAGCAGCTAAGCTCCGTTCCATTGACCAGTGTGGGGAGCCATGTTCATTTCATTCATTCATTCATTCATTCATTCAACAAATAATTACTGAGAACCTACTCTGTGTAAGTCAGTGGAATTGATGCTGTGGACCCAGAAATAAACAAGATAGATATATTCTCAAATGCATTTGCCAAGCAACATCTTGAGCTCAAAGTAGAAATTTAAAAAAAGTATGTTTGTGCTGCTTCTAATTTCCTGAAGATTGAATTATGCATTCCATTAACCAGTGGATTCCCAAAGTATCTTCTGCTATGGCATTTCCACTGGGAAAAGCATGAGAAAAACCACCGTGGCTAGAGTTCTCTTGACACAATGTTCTATCTCACAAGGAAAAGAAAGGAAAGGGAACACCCAACGGTTTGATTAACGTGGTCACTTACCATCCCCCCGACCCCTACTTTTGAAGGTTCTGACTCACTCCCAGGGCTGCAGGACTGCCTTCTTCCTAGGCTATGATAATTTGACCACCAGCTATAGACTTAGCAATATCTGCAGGCCCTAACGTTGATCTTGACCCTTGCTGCATGTTAGGAATCACTGTGAGGTTTTAAAAAATACACCTGCTAGGGATCTAGACCAGACCACTTGATTCAGGGCTTCTGAGGCTGGGGCCTAGGCATAGGTATGTCTTAAAAGCTCCCCAGGTGATTCTGGGGGCATAGTGAGAACTAAGAACCACTGTAAATCTAGCCCAATCTGCTTATCGTGGTGGTGTAAGTCTACTCTTTGTGGACCAAACTGTATAATTGGATTTTGTTAAGGTTCTACCTTCTACCCGCCAGGCACTGTAGTAAGTACTTTACACACATTGTTATTTTGACTTGTCCAAGATCACACAGCTAGTAGAGCTGAAGCTATTTCTGTCCACCAGCGGCACAAGTGTTGGGACCGTCCTGTCTTAGCTGTCACTGTATGCCCAACACCTAGCTCAGCACCTGTACCCGGCACATGACAGATGCCCTGGAAGCATGGAAAGGCTGCAAAATCATCCTCTGCCTCTCTGTCCCAAGGTCCAGGCTTTTCTTGTCCCTTGTCCTAGACACTGGACCTAAGCCTGAGGCTGGTGTTCTGCCAGTGACTCTGGGCATCGAGGTCTAACCCAGCTCATCGCCGGGTGTGCTGTTCCCTCCTGCTTAAAGGTATTGGATGTCAAAATACACTACACCAGAGCCAGTGATCTCAAGTAATTCAAAGGTTTATTGTTATATGTAAGTCCCCAGAACCAGTGCTCATGTTCTCTCTCTGTCTCCCCCCCTCCCCCCCTCGCCCCCAGCTCCACCTAGGGATTCCTCTTGCTCTTGCCTGTTGCTGGGTGAGAAGACCCACTGGTTAGAAGACCCTGTGATGTTCAGGCAGAGGAAGAAAGAGTGTCTGGCCCTGGGGACACACACACACACACACACACACACACACGGGACAGGAGCCTACCTACTGAATAATGCTGGGGCAGTCATTCTGGTGTGGGGCAGGGATGGGGGGCAAATCAAAAGAATCAGGTTATCTTATAAGGCTCTTCTTGGGCACAGTGGGTACAGCTGAGCGTTCTGAGTTTCTGACCTGACAGGTGCAAATGGTTTGGTGAGATGGCATCTCCTAGGAGTGACTTACCGCGTTCAACCCACCGTTCACCCTTGGAAGTGTGCTTACACGTGCATGGCGCTGGTTTGCCAGGCCTGGCTCAACATGTAAGCCCACCCGTCAGCGGGAGGGACCCCGGAACAAGATGCACGGCCAGCCACCCCAGGGTGCAGGCGTCACCCAGGAGAAAAGGTCCGTGTGAGCTCAAGGCACCTCGCGTGAAATTGTAGTTGTATCGTCAACTGGGGTGGGCAGTGCGTCTGTCAGGCAACGTGTTTGGCCAATTCTGAGGTGGTCGTTACTGAGATTTAGTGGTCGGGGGAGCCTACATTTCTAAGTTTCTGGAACCAGTGAGTCTGCAGGAAGTCCTACAATTTTGGTCCCAGAAGCCCTTATTGGTGCCTTACTTCAAAGGGCTTCCTTTGCACTTGCATTAGATAGATTGAGGTATAGGGACAGCCTCGTGGCCACCTGCACCTCTAATCCCTTGAGGGTCCCTTTTCCAGCTGCTGCTTACCTAATTAGAAGCAAGAACCCCGTATTATTCTGCTCAACAGCTGTCTGCCTTCTTCTAATGAGGTCTGGTTAGTAAGGGTACTTGGTACTGAGTACCACCAGGGTGGGGTGGGGTGGGCTCTCAGGCCATGAAAACCCCACGTAGGAGAGGGATCGAGAAGGTCCCCCTTTAGGGAACATGGGGTTCTGGATGAGGCCCCTCCCCCGCCCCTTTTTTCTTTTCTCTCTCTCTCTCTTTTAATTTCAAAGTAATCTTGGATTCATCTTCTTCACTCGTCCGGCCTTTTCGTCAAGCCCGACACGTAAAGAAAACACAGATGCTTGCATCAAACGTTTCCAAGTGTCTCCTGCTCCGGACAGTCTCTGGCCTTACCTGCTCCCACTGTGTCCCCCTCATGGTGCTCCTTGGACCCTCACAGCTCAGGACAGCTAAAGCACACCCAGAGAGTCGGCACACGCCAAGCCTTACGAGACTCTCCCACCCCCTCCCCTGCTCCTTGCGACGTCGGCACCGAGTCTGGGAACAGGAAATGTTCCTGAAGAAGCCAGACAGGGAAGGCCCCCTTTAAAGCAGAAAGGCCCCACCCACCCACAGGAGGTCCCTCTCGGCTAGGTGACCAGACCACCAGCCACGCAGCCAACAGGAGCTAAGGCAGACCGCACAGTTACTCTTACCAGGGAAAGTGAGCCGCTCTCCTGAGGCGGTCCTCTGGGCCCCTGGGCCCCTGGCAAGGCACCAAAGCCTAATCCTGAGCCACAGCCTGTTGTTCTAGGAGGGTCAGCCTCACAGACCTGAAGAGGGAGGAAAGAAGGCAGAGAGGGAAGGAGAGTGGTAGGAAGGGAGAGGGGAGCAAGGAGAGGGAGAGGTCAGCCACGGAATGTGAGGTACCAAGAGGTACCAACCCTTCTATCAGATATAGTCCGTGGAGGCTGGGGTTCTTCCCTGAGAAGAAGAGGCCGAGTACCTCTCATGGAAGGGGGCGGGGCACGGAGCAAACCTGAAGGCAGGAGGGTCCCCAGAGGCTAGTCCCTGAGCCAGATCCCATGGTGCCCCGCGTGAATGCTCCCCTTCCTGCTCCCCAGAGCTTTAACGTGGAGGGAGGCAAGAATGGGTGTGGGGTGAGGTTAGGGAAGGGAGACCTCGCCCCTGGCCCCTAGGCCACACCTCCTTCCAAGTAGGAATAGCTTCATAGTGGGAGCCACCTATCAGAAAGGGTTGGGGGGGGGGCGCCTGGGTGGCGCAGTCGGTTAAGCGTCCGACTTCAGCCAGGTCACGATCTCGCGGTCCGTGAGTTCGAGCCCCGCGTCGGGCTCTGGGCTGATGGCTCAGAGCCTGGAGCCTGTTTCTGATTCTGTGTCTCCCTCTCTCTCTGCCCCTCCCCCGTTCATACTCTGTCTCTCTCTGTCCCAAAAATAAATAAACGTTGGAAAAAAAAAATTTAAAAAAAAAAAAAAGAAAGGGTTGGGGGGCTGGGGGAGTAGTGTAAGGGAGGGCAGGGGAGGGTCCTCGCAGGGCTTTCCCCAGCAACCACAGACTAGGTTCTGAGCAGCGCGGCCCTCTCCCTCTTGATTGGTTTTAGTTTCAGAGACTCTCTGATAAAACGGGACGGCGTGAGAGTGTAGGGGAGCACGGCCACCCCTCCACACGGCCGGCGTCAGAAAGAGTTGTGGCCTCTGTGGGTTCCGGGGAGGCGCGCTTTGAGAAGACTTCTGTGCACCGCGGATCGACCACACCTTCACCGCCTGTCCACACTTGGATTCCACCGCTGCCGATTCAGTCCTGAGCTACACCCTCAAGTATCCCCGGGCTCCTGCCTCCCTTGGGCCCTTTCGAAAGCCTTAGAAGAAGTCATCTGCCAAGCGATCCACTTCCCTTGTGAAGCGACACACAGAAAAGGGCATTAGGTGCTCCAGGGCCCTGCGTCTATAGGGCCCAAACCCAGTTGAGCTGGTAAAATGAGCAAGCTAGGCAGGTGTCGAGTGAGCGGGTCTACTGGCTCATCAGAAGTCTTCTTTTTCCAGAGGCCCCTGCACAGGACCAGCCCCCGGCACACCAGCCCCGGAGCTGTCTTGCAGCCCACCGCACAAGGCAAGGATCACTACTGATGCAAATCTTCTAGCACACATCACCACCCACACGTATCCCGTCCACACAGCTACCGCTCAAAGATGATAGAAACGCTGTGAGTAATTCCGGGCACCTGCCTCTGTAAAGACAAGAACGCAGCTGCTGCCTCCCAGAAAGGGGGTCTCCGCGCCCGCGGGTCCAAAGCTGAAATGTGTTCTCCGTCGTGCCCACCATACCCTGCACGGCCAATATCAGAGCTCCCTGCATGGATCTTTCCCACTGAGCCCCCCTCTTATGGGGGCAACACCTATGAAGGGGGAGTTAGCGTGCACGGGGCAGCGAATTTGTCTCTGCCCCTCCACCACTTTTTTTTTTTCTTCTGGACCGAATCTCCCCATCTGGGTCGTTCAGCCGTCTCCCTCTGGGCTTCCTGTTAGCCGCCTAGCAAGGGGAGGGTGTATCTTGGTCCGTCCCCCCCTTAATCAGTGCACAACTGCTTCCGATGGAAATAGATCGGGCTCTGGGAACACGGGGGGGTGATGGTATTTCCAGTTCGCAGCCTCCGTAGAGAGTCTAAGGCAACTGTTCAATCTCAGTATCTCTCAGAGGAGAGGGCTGCAGAGACCACAGGCACGTGGCCGCGGAGGCCTGTGAGTAAGGTTCTAGACCTCACAGGGCAGCAACATTTCCTCCTTTGCTACTTGCTCTCTCTGGACGAGCTCTCCTTCTGCTTTTCCCTTGGGACTGCCTTCTGCCCATGAAGCAAGGGGAGGATGACTTTTAAAAAAAAATTTTTTTTAATGTTTATTTATTTTTTGAAAGAGAGATGGTGTGAGCCAGGGAGGAACAGAGAGACAGGGAGGCACAGAATCCGAAGCAGGCTCCAGGCTCCGAGCTGTCAGCACAGAGGCCGACGAGGGGCTCGAACTCACAGACTGAGAGATCATGACCTGAGCCGAAGTCGGCCACCCAACCGACTGAGCCACCCAGGCGCCCCTGGGGAGGATGACTGTTTACCGAGCGCCCTGATGTCAGACTCCCTCCACGGAAAATAGACCAGGGTCTCGGGAAATGGAAACGTTTCGGTGTCTCTACTCCCCAGCTTCTGTGAAGACACAACTGGCAGCTAAAGAACCCCCGTCTATCCAAGGGAGACCAGAAGGGAGCCCGAAGTCTAGACTGAACAGGGCAGAGAGAAAACAGAATGCAGGAGAGTCTGTAGACAGTGTGTTGATCTTTGGGGAAAGAGGATCAGTCAGGTTAGGAGAAGTCTGAATCCTTGATTTCTGGCTTCTGCTTCTATCCTCCTGAAACTCGTGACCACGTCTTTCATGTTGACACTCCATCGAGTCACTGCCAAAGATGCAAAAATTCATCCTGGCTCATTCATGTTAGAAACCAAGCGAGATAGGGTCCACTTGTCCATAGTCGACTGGGCAGAAAGGGGAAATCGTTACCTACATCCTTCACTCTAGCTCAGCAAAGCCCCGAACGCCACTCCTTTTATTTATATACTCGTGATTGTTGTAATCACATAATCTTTTTCACAGTCTTCCGAGAGATCATCTTCGAGATGATGTAAGTAACCGTGCATATTGATGTGCACGCCAACGAGTGTATGAGAGGGATTTATAAAACAGTTCATTACCCTCGTACAAAAATTACTAAGGCAGGCTTATCACAAGCCCTAGAAGACAGGGAAATTGGAAGTGGGGGGGCGGTGGGGAGTTGCGTCTTGCCCGGGCAGCCTTTTCCTGACCCCACCTCTGTTAACCAATCTCGGGTTAATCTGGGGATGTTGGTTCCCCAACCTCGTGTCCACCATGGACCCCTAGTTAGTTAGCTAAGGGCCGTGAGGCTCAGGTTGGTGATGAAATACAATGCAGCCATGCCGAGGGGCATGCCACTTCAAGGAGCGGGCCTGGCCAACTTGAATCCCAACCAGGAAGGAAGAATGAACACTTGGGTCTGCCTCACAAAGCACCCTGGGAAGCCAGGTCCCCGGTGAGGTGGGCTTTGGATGGTAAAGGCCGGGAGAGCGGTGAGCCGCCAGCCTGGCCGAGCCCTCCCTAACCTGCTGGTGCGGGGGGCCGTGCGCTCTCCCCTGGGGATGGGAAGGGGGCTGGGTCCCTTTGCGTTTACACAGCCGAGTGGTACAGAGAGCTATTTACCACAGCATTGTGCTGGAAAGAAAGTGGATGGCGCGCGATCGGAAGGAATGGCATCTTACAACTAACCAAAGAAAGAAAATGTGAATGGAAGCATAATTACCAATTCGCAAAGCCAAGCAATTTGATTTGCTTCTCAGGAGTCCGTGGTTCACTGGTGGTTAGGTATGTGCATTCTCCCGAGCTTCAAGCCAGCTTTAGCGCTCGCGACTATTATCTCAGCTCATCTACCTGTTTACTTTCCCAGGATTGGTATTTGTTTCTTCTCACGGTACGTGACGTTTTATTATTCAGGTCCTGTGTACCTCTACTCAGCGGTAAAGACACCGTGGGCATCGCGCCTCGATGTCCCTCTTCTGAGACGAGGATGTTCTGGGAGTACACACTGCCCACGGAAGTCTGTTTCTTGCACCTGACTCCCAAGTGGTTCTTGTGGCCCGTGAGAAGGGACTAGCCGAGCTTGTCACATTCTTAGACCCTCCCTGGCACCGTGCATTCATTCCCAACCCTCGGTTCACAAGAGCAGTACTGGCTTTGAGGCAAAGCTCCAGGCCAGCGTTCTGGGCTCGGCCTCAAGCTTCTTTTCTCACTGCTGTGGCTCTGCCTTTGCGTTTAATTTAGATGACCCCAGGGGTGCCTGGGTGGCTCAGTTAAGTGTCCGACGTCGGCTCAGGTCATGATCTCGTGGTCTGTGAGTTCGAGCCCCACGCCGGGCCCTGCGCTGACAGCTCAGAGCCTGGAGCCCGCTTTGGATTCTGTGTCTCCTTCTCTCTCTGTCCTTCCCCCGCTCATGTTCTGCCTCTCTCTCAAAACTAAATAAACATTAAAAAATATAATTTAGATAACCTCAACGTTTCTAAACATGGGACCCAATCCTGCTCTTGATAATTTATCAAGTACCTTTCATTTTCCTTCCTCCATGGGAGTTCTCTTGTTTCTTGGTGGGGGGGTGGAGGTGGGTGAATCATAGGTTTGAAATGTTACTATGAGGTTCTGGAAGAATCCCTGAAATAGCTCTGGATCACCAATCCTCATCCTCCCCCTTTTATGCACCCCATCTTCTCTGACATACACAACTCTCCTTCCTCCTAGAGTCGATGAAGAAGCGCTCATTGCTTGTAGCTTTATTATCTACCCGTTTCCCCAATTATGAGCCCAACTCAGAGAAGCCAGGTCAGATGCAGCTCTCAAAACTTCCCACAAGGGACTGAGGGTCCCAAGACAGTGCCAAAGGAATGTCAGTTAAAGACCATTCGGGTCACCACTCACAAAGCAGGATCCTAGAGGGGGTGCCTGGGTGGCTCAGTCACTTAAGCATCTGACTTCAGCTCAGGTCATAAGCTCATGGTTTGTGAGTTCAAGCCCCGCGTCGGCTCAGGTCATGATCTCACAGTGTGTGGGTTTGAGCCCCGCATCGGGGTCTGTGCTGACAGCTCAGAGCCTGGAGCCTGCTTCCGATTCTGTGTCTCCCTCTCTCTCTCCCTCTGTCCCTTCCCTTCTCAGGCTCTGTCTCTCTGTCTCTCACAAATAAACATAAAAAAAAATTTTTTTTTAAAGCAGGATCCTATAGATCCTTTAAACAGCCACACCTGCCCCCACACTGTGCACCAGGTATCTGCCCAGAAAAAGGATGCCTTAGCACAGACCCAACTGTTACCAGCCTGCATTCCTTGTATCTGATTTTGTCTTGCTTCCAGCTCATATGTATGCTTCCTCCTTTTCTGCTCGGCCTTGTACATGAGTAAAAAGAAAATAGACCTTCGCAGGCGCCTGGATGGCTCAGTGGGTTAAGCATCCAATTCTTGGTTTTGGCTCAGGTCATGATCTCACAGTTCATGGGTTCGAGCCCTGCATCAGGCTCTGCGCGGACGGTGCGGAGCCTGCTTGGGATTCTGTTTGCCCCTCTCCTGCTCTCTCTCTCTCTCTCTCAAATAAATAAACATTAAAAAATTAAAAAAAAAAAAAGGAAAATAGACTTTCATACTAGCAGGCTCTGGATTGAAATTCTGGCTTTTTCACTTACAAATGTGTGTGACCTTAAGCAATTATCGCTACCTTAGAAGCCTTAGTTTCTGCACCGCTGAAGCAGAAGCATATCATCTACCTCTCAAAGCCGTCTCTGGATCACAAGAGATAACATATGCGAAGAATACATTATAGCGCCAAGCATACAGTAGGTGCTTAAGTGCACGGCGGCCGTCATTTCGCCTGAGATCAAACCACCTAATGTAAGGCTCGCTGCGGTCAAATAAGAGGACAAAGGAAACGCATATTCTGTTCTTTATATTTTTACCTAGTGACTCTTTTTGTTTTCGCTAGAACACTTTCCTCCACAATTATACGGGTTCTCCCCGCCACCGTCAGCTCCAGCAAATGGGCTTTTCTGTGTTTCAGTGTGGCCTAAGGAACCCCCTTTGAAGCGCCTCCTGACGTCCAGCCCTTCACTGTACGGCAACAAGCACTGCTTGTGCTGAGTGGACCCAGAAAAAGGGAAACTGGAAAAGGAAAACAAGACTACATCTGAAAACCAAGTAAGGAGACAGTGCGGTCAAAGATAAGATGATGCACGGGCAGGTCAAGGTGATGTTCAAAAGTGATGCCAGGGGGGCAGTGGCTGCCTCAGTTGGTAGAGCACGAGACTCTTGATCTCAAAGTCATGAGTTCAAGCCCCACGCTGGGTGTAGAGATTACGGAAAAAAATTAAATCTTAAGAAAAAAATAATAATTTCGGGGACACAACCGGTCTGCCACAGTATACCCCTTAGGTACAGTTCAGTGCACTTAAAAAAAAAATTAAGTTTATTTATTTTGAGAGAGAGCATGACCAGGGAACAGGCAGAGAGAGAGAGAGAGGGAGAGGGAGAATCCCAAGCGGGCTCCACACGGCCAGCGCACAGCCCCACGTGGGGGCCATCTCACTCATGCACCATGGGATCGTGACCTGACATGAAATCAAGAGTTGGACACTTAACTGACTGAGTCACCTAGGTGCCCCCAGTTCAGTGCACTTCTTGAGGGACAAGGTATGCCCTGTTTTTTTTTTTAAGTTTTTTTTTTTTTTTTTTTAAGTAGTCTCTACATTCAACGTGGACTCGAACCCACAACCCCAAGATCAAGAGTCACATGCTTGGGGCACCTGGGGGGTTCAGCCGGTTACACAACCGACTCTTGATTTTGGCCTCAGGTTCATGATCTCAGGCTTGTGAGATTGAGCCTCGCATCAGGCTCTGTGCCGAGTGTGGAGCCTGCTTAAGATTCTCTCTCTCCCGGGGCACCTGGGTGGCTCAGTCTGTTGAGCGTCCGACTTCAGCGCAGGTCATGATCTCGCGGTTTGTGGGTTCGGGCCCCGCCTCGGGCTCTGTGCTGACAGCTCAGAGCCTCGAGCCTGCCTCGGATTCTGGGTCTCCCTCTCTCTCCCCTTCCCCACTTGCGCTCTGTCTCTCAAAAGTGAATAAACGCTTAAAAAAAATTTTTTTTAAAGATTCTCTCTCTCCCTCTCTCTCTCTACACCCCCCCACCTCTTTCTCAAATAAATGAAGAAATAAACAAGAAAAAAATCTTTAAATAAAAGAGTCCCATGCTCTACCTACTGAGCCATCCAGGTGCCCCCACCTTATGTGTTTTTAGAGAAGCCAAGATCGTCCAGATACCCCCTTGAATTTGCCCAACTGCACAGCCCAGCCACAAGTGTAGTGTGGCTGCTGTATCCCTCATTTGCTAACCAAGAATCTACGAGAATGCCCCTGGGTATCTGGTCTGAGATTGTGGAGAGGGCGCCCGAAATACCTTCTTATTGCCTATTGAATTAAGTGCAGCCTCAGCCCACGGCATTCGGGTGTTTCCCACTGGTTAACTTCGACCTGCTTGCCGGGTTTACCCACCCTGCTTTCCCATTCACACCCACATTTCAACCACACTGGACTGTTTACTCCCCAAACCCGCCCCCATGCGCTCCCACGCCGGTGTCTTTGCTGTTTATTTTTAAAGGCCAAGTCTGAGGAAGCAGTGAGTTGGGGTACACTATGGCGGCTCTCATCGGAATCTGTCCCCAGCCCAGCCTCCCTGGATGCATGTCCGTGTCCTAGCCAGGCACCTGTTTGCATCCAGGAAGGAGTCTCGTGGTGGCAAAGGGAATGAGATCCTGACTCTTCCTAATACAGCCCGCTTAGGTCCAAAGGCGTTAACGATGTCTAGTGGCCTGGGATAGTCCCAAATGAGGCCAAATTCCCGAGAAGGACCAAGGAGGGTCCTCTGAGGGGAGACTTGCCATTGAAAGAGAATGTGGTTGGGTGATCCACACTGGTAATCAGGGACCTGGCTTCAACAGCTTGGCTCCTAAGTAGTGGGGATAATTGAATCAGCTAACTGAGAGCTGTAAGTGGCATCACCTTGATGTGGCCGGTTGTGAAGTTCGTCTCAAGAGGCAAGATTAAGCTGCCAATAGCCCAGCGGACTGGATTGAACAAATAAAGGACTGATGTGTGCCTCCGTGGACCCAACTGTAGAGATTCTTGGGTCTGTTTAAGGAGGAGAACTGTGAAAATTCTTTCTACCAAAACTGAGTGTGTAGAGAGGGATGTTGAAAGACAAGAGATGTTGTTGTTGTTGGTTTTAATTGAGGTGTCATTGACATAGAACATTATATCAGCTTCGGGTGTACAACATAATGATTCAATATTTGTATATATTGAAAAATGATCACCAAAAGAAGCCTAATGGGATCAATAAGTCACAGGGAGTAGGGGTACAGCATAGGGAATATAGTCAATGGTATCACGATAGGGTTGTATGGGGACAGATGGCAGGTACATTTGTGTGAGCACAGCGTAACATGTAGACTTGTGAAGTCACGATGTTGTACATTTTAAAAAATAAATAAAAGGGGGAAAAGGATTTTAAAAAAGAAAAAAATGTCTAGTTAACATTCGTGACCACAGATAGTTATGAAACATTTTTTTTTCAAAGATTTAAAAGATTTTTAGAGTAATCTCTATACCCGGTGTGGGGCTTGAACTCACAAACCATGAGATCATAACCGGAGCCAAAATCAAGGGTCGGAAGCTTAACCGACCGAGCCGCCCAGGCGCCCCAAAACATTTTTTTCTTGTGATGTGAACTTTTAAGATTTAAAGAGACCTTGGGGCGTCTGGGTGGCTCGGTCGGTTAAGCGTCTGGCTTCAGCTCAGGTCATGATCTCACAGTCTGTGAGTTCAAGCCCAGCGTCAGGCTCTGTGCTGACAGCTTGGAGCCTGGAGCCTGCTTTGGATTCTGTGTCTCCTTCTCTCTCTCTGCCCCTCCCCTGCTCATGCTTTCTCTCTCTCTCAAAAATAAATAAACATCAAAAAAATTTTAAGTTTCATCATGACAAGAATTAGCTTTGACAAGAAATTCCATTTAAAAGAGCCAATTGGAATTTCTATTTTTTGTAGAGCCTAGCAGTGCATAAGTTGTGTTTATTCTACCTAGTCTTTGCAAAGTTCCTTCTGAAGAACAGTGTCCCCTTCAAATAAGAAACTGGACCAAGAAAGCTTTGAAGCAAGAAATTTTGCGGGAGAACAGAGAACTATGACCACAGGAATCACTATTGCGGAGATCCAAATACATCTACAAGTCAAATTGTGTCCTCTTAAAATGGATCTAGCCCAGTTAATTAATAACAAGGAATTCCATCCTGTTATCCAGCATAAGACTAGTTTTTAAACTTTTTAAAAAAGCTTAGCCATTTATTTTGAGAAAAAGAGAGAGAGTGTGCATACGGGAGAGGCAGGGAGAGAGGGAGAGAGAGAATCCCAAGTAGGTTTTGTGCTGTTAGCACGGAGCCAGACGAGGGGCTTGATCTCATGACCTGAACTGAAGTCAAACCTCGGAGGCTTAACCTGCTGAGCCACCCAGGCGCCCGAGCATAAGACTAGTTTTTAAAAAGGAGTCTCTGTGATTAGAGACTTACGGGCTGAGAATTCTGGTTATTCATGTGTCAGTTCTTAAAACACACAAACTGTGCTTGAGTAGCCAGCAAAGAGTTTACCCACTTCATCTTTCTCCCAGTGGGAAGAATCACCGCAAGTCCTTTGGGTGACTTGGAAATAGGTAGTCAAGAGCTCAGAAACTCTGGCTTACCAGGGACTGAGAGATCGAGGCAGCATTATTTATTTAAAAAAAAGTTTGTTTGGGGCGCCTGGGTGGCGCAGTCGGTTAAACGTCCGACTTCAGCCAGGTCACGATCTCGCGGTCCGGGAGTTCGAGCCCCGCGTCAGGCTCTGGGCTGATGGCTCAGAGCCTGGAGCCTGTTTCCGATTCTGTGTCTCCCTCTCTCTCTGCCCCCCGCCCGTTCATGCTCTGTCTCTCTCTGTCCCAAAAAATAAATAAACGTTGAAAAAAAAATTAAAAAAAAATTAAAAAAAGTTTGTTTAATTTTTTTTTAACGTTTTATTTTATTTGTTGAGAAGAGAGAGACAGAGCATGAGCAGAGGAGGAGAGAGAAATAGGGAGACACAGAATCTGAAACAGGCTTCAGGCTCTGAGCTGTCAGCACAGTCTCCAACACGGGGCTGGAACTCACAGACCGTGAGATCATGACCTGAGCCGAAGTCGGATGCTTAACCAACTGAGTCACCCAGGTGCCCCTAAAAACTAATTTTTTTAACGTTTATTTATTTTTGGGAGGCAGAGAGAGAGCACGGGAGGAACAGAGAGAGGGCGAGACACAGACTCCAAAGCAGGCTCCAGGTTCTGAGCTGTCAGCACAGAGCCCGACGCGGGGCTCAAACCCACGAACCGTGAGATCATGACCTGAGCCGAAGTCGGACACCCCACCGAGTCACCCAGGCGCCCCTATCCAGGCAGGATTTTTGAAGTATTCATCACCTTGCAGATTCCCTTGCCTTTAATGAAGACCCACAGAAATATGTCCCTGACCTCAGTATCAGGAAAAGCCATACTTCTCTTGAACAGCTGGCTTATTCTTGTCCTGTATCAGTGGTTCTGAGAGTGTAGTCCCTGACCAACAGCACCAGTAATCCTCTGGGAACTTGTTAGAAATGCAAATATTCAGGGCGCCTGGCTGTTTCAGTCACTACAGCATGCAACCCTTGATCTCGGGGTTGTGAGTTTGAGCCCCACGTTGGGTGTGGAGATTACTTAAAAATAAAATCTTAAAAAAATAAAACAAAGAAACGCAAATATTCAGGCCCCACCCCAGACTTACCCAAATTAGAATCTCTGGAGGTGAGATCCAGCAATGTGCTTCGATAAGCCTTCCCGGTGATTTTGGACACAAGACAAAATTTGAAAACCACTGTCCTGCTCGACTGATGCCTGAGAACATCGGAGCCGAAACTGCAGACTATCTCCAGCAACTGTTTTTTAATCCCTCTCCCACCACCTTAGAGGCAGAGAAGAGTTCTGCAGCACCCTTGGATTCCCAGATCCGTGGAGATTAAAAAAAAAAAAAAAAAAAAAAAAAGATTTTAGCAACACTAACTGAATTGGGCTGAACCAGGAAACCCCAGCTTCAGAAAACTGGCAACGTATTTGTTCAATGTCCAACATTTACTTTGAGTTAAAAGGCGACATTAAGATCGTATTGCAGTGGCTTCATCTCCAACAAGTAGTTGGATTTGAAAAACTTGGATGATTATATTGACCAAGTATGCACTAAACACAAACAACAAAGGATTTCGCCCTTTTGTAGAGGCTAAGTGCCCTGCAACTTTAACTAGGAACAATTAATTAGACATTGCCATGGTTGGTGGGTGAACTGTAAGCTACTGAGTACTTGTGTGACCCCTCGCGTGAGATACTTTTCCCCTCTGAACCTCAATTCTGCTCCTGAGAAAACTAGAGGACTTGATTTCCTCATCGCCAAGGTTGCTCCCGTCTCTGACATCCAGGAATTCTGGAATTCTAGAGATCCAAGAACACCACTGCTCCAGCAGTGCCCCCAACACCACTACTGTCTCCTAACCTCTCCCGACCAGGAAGAAGAAAGGCACGCTGGTAGCTGAAGCCTCCTGAAAGCACGCCTGAGATGTGTGGAACTCAGATCATTTTGGAAATCACACGCCAAGAGTTTGTTTCTTACTACCCAGTGCCGTGTGGCCATCAGCCGAGGTGTGAATTGGAAGATAGTTTGCTCTTTGCCACATGACACACAGGAATCCCAGAGAGATTCTGTCATTGGCTTGTGAGAACCAGATAATGGACCAACTGTATAGAGCCAGCCCAGCGCATGACATTACTTGTGTGTATTCTTAAAAGCTAAGGGGGTTGGGTTTATCCAAACACTTCCCCTACCCCACTGCCATCAGAAACAGTTATTTGGCTGAGTAAGTCAAGCTGTGGAGGTAATTTCACAAAGGGTGGGGGGATTGGTGTGGTTTGGGGGACCCGAATTAACCAGATAATTGGTTCAATTCATCCGGTTCGCTTTCCCTGTAGGATTTATTGCACGTACTCTGTCAGGTATAAAGAGCAATCCTGACTTGCCCCTCCTGATCACTGGCTAGCCAAATACTTTGCTGTTTTTCATTTCACTTCCCGGACTACCTCTGATATGGACATATTTATAAAAACCTCGCTACACAGAGTTTTCTCGTAGCCGAGAGATCATCCTTTGCACTGGATCATTTCAGAGACGATTTCTCAGCAGGTGATATATTAAATGCCTTCAAATGGTTGGCCTCCCACTACCAAACACTCCCCCCCCCCACCCCACATACACACACGGAAATCACATACTTACATTGTCTGCAACGAGGGGCTTTTCTTACTGGTACTAAGGTGATTGCCTTAATTTTCTTCTTCCTCCAGCTGATGGAAACATCATCTACCTGCCTGTCATCTCTGGAGCAACCCACAGCATTCCTACATTTGAAATGAATGACTCTCATTCTTACGAGTCCTTTTGTGTCAGGACCTCTGAGCAGCGTCCTGTATTACTCCGTTTTGCAACAAGGCAGGTTCATTATGACCATTTCTGAAGAGAGAAACCCTCAGCAGCATTTACAAACGTATGGGGCATTAAAACAGACAGTCAAACAGCTAAAGCTGCTTGATTAGGACATTTAGAGACAAAGCAACTGGTGGTTTGCCTGGATTTTTCGTCTCTGAAAGGTTGCGTGGATATTCTGTGGCACGGCCCCGGTAATGTGCATGGTGGGGGATTACTGTGTGTCAGAGCTGGGCGATAACTAGGGTCGCCTGAATGATTCCTGCTTGCAAATGACACCAGCCCTGTCAAAGTGGGAATGATTTGTTGCTTCAGCGCCTCTCTGATATTAAATCTAGAGGGGTGGATTCAAGTTAGTGCTTCAGAGGACACACATACCTATTTCTCACGTAAAGGAACATGCAGTAGACCATCTTCTGATTGCAGAGAAATGAATGAGTCCGGGGAGAAAATGGACGACGCCCATGTAGATTTTCGTGGCCAGACATGGAAACAAGGTGATTCTAATAAACGATAAGTATTATTTTATAATATCTAATTATTCATAAGATTCCCCAACAGGGAAGAACAAGCAACTGCAGAGCATTTCCCCAACCCCCCTCCCTCTGTCACGGAAACGCCAATAAAACTCCTCCACCTCCCACCCTTCAATGCCAGATCGGTAAGCATTTAGCCAAGCATGCTGGGAGACACAGAACAACTGAAGGAAAGGAGTATCCGGGTGTCTTGAATTTGCTTGCCATTCTGCTCTGTTCTACCATCTCGTTACTAGACGTAGGCATTAGACGTGACAATCAGCCACATTTAAACTGAGCAGAAGAAATATCAAAGGCAGAGCCCTCAGAAGAAATGTCTCAAAGACAGCTTCAGTCACCTAATCAGACTTTAATTCCAATCACAAATGACACAGACTCATCAAGCTCTGTCGTTCCTAATGATACCACAAATAAAGGACGGACCGGAGACAACTCTCCAGGAATAGAAGCTTTGTGTGCTATCTACATCACTTATGCTGTGATCATTTCAGTGGGCATCCTTGGAAATGCTATTCTCATCAAAGTCTTTTTCAAGACTAAATCCATGCAAACAGTTCCAAATATTTTCATCACCAGCCTGGCTTTTGGAGATCTTTTACTTCTGCTAACTTGTGTGCCAGTGGATGCAACACACTACCTTGCAGAAGGATGGCTGTTCGGAAGAATTGGCTGTAAGGTGCTTTCTTTCATCCGGCTCACTTCTGTCGGTGTATCAGTGTTCACGTTAACAATTCTCAGCGCTGACAGGTGGGTTTCTTTTCTCAGTTTTATTTGCTAGGATGTGAAATTA
>NW_024420501.1:710297-727822 GCF_014898765.1 Herpailurus yagouaroundi
GCGCGGCCGACCCTGCCTTTCTCTGTAGCCTCCGGCAGCATCTGGGCCTCCACGCTCGCCGGGATCGTCCCTTTCCTAAGTCGGCAACATGAGCTGCAACAACTTGGATGGGAACGACGAGTTTGACGAGCAGTTGCGAATGCAAGAACTGTACGGCGATGCCAAGGACGCTGACACCCAGAAGGAACCCGACGGACAGCCCGATTCTTTCGGGCAGCAGCCGGCTGACACCCCGTACGAGTGGGACCTGGACAAGAAGGCTTGGTTCCCCAAGGTAGGAGCGTGGCGCGGGCGCCACTGTAGAGCGGGCCCTCCTGGCCAGCCCTCGCGGGGCGTCCCTTTTCCGTTTTCTTTGCTGAGGTCCCGAGTTAGCGCCCCCCCCCCGCCCCCCGCCACGGGTCGCGACGTTTCTTTTTGTTGTGTCTGTTGCAGAACCGGTGTGTAGAGAAACGTAAATCGGTACGAGATGCCTTAAATGCAATTTAATTCTTAAGGCTCTTCTATGCCTCATGAATTTTGTCTGTGAAGGTCACAGTTGGTTATTGCATCGGTGACTGCTTTTTATTGCAAAGAGGAAACACACCAAGAGCAAATTTAGTAGTTGTTAATCTAACATAGGCAACCTCACTTACCCTAGGAAATTCAGATGTTTGTTCAGCTGATGTACTGTGTGCAAAATGCAGCTTCTTGTTTTGGGTGGGGGGGGGGATGGGGAAGTGGCCATTTGTATCTCTTTTTGGAGTCAACTTTGTAACTCTCCTTCCTATTGAATTGTGTCCCTAGGCGTGTGTAGCCAGAGGAATAGTACTAGAGGGGCAAAGAATAGTTACAAATAGTCGTTTGTGTAGAGTGCTTGGAAATTAAGTATCTTATCCCAGCTTGGAAGTAACATAACTGGTGTTAACTTTGTTCTGTAAACTTTTCGGTCGAAGTATCCTGTTAATCAAAGTCTCCTAGGGGTGGAAAAAAATACCAGAAGCACACGAATCAGCTTGCAGGCTGGTAATATAAACCGTGTCTCCACTGTGTAATTTGACTGTTATTCTTAAAATTACTTATTTCAACTTTTTTATTTTCCATTTTGTATTTGTGTATATATATTCCATTCCCTCAACCTTGTTGAATTTCTCATTTTGCTTGTATTGCGGTGCCAACGCCAGTGCAGATTTGGTTTCTGAGTACTTTTCACAATAGTCTGATCATGGATTCATTTGTGACTCTGTCTCTTTATGTTATGGAAGCCCATACCTCTTCAAACTTGGAGTTTTAAATGTGCATAACATTGATCAGAATGAAGATAGAACTCTCATCTCTTTCGTTTTGCGCCTGTGCTTGCCCCCCCCCCCCCACCACCCCCCTCAAAGCCAGGAGGGTAGATGTGAGCTGAATTTGTTCTTAATTTGTTCTGGCACTAAATGATCGTGTGATTTCATTAGTGAAAAGAGTTAAAATAAGCATTTGGTTTTATAATTGTTAGCTTTATTCTCTGTGTAGCAAATCAGTCCCATTCTGCGTCCTCTCTGCGCGCAGATACTCAGATATTTGGTGTGCATACACTTCTGTGTATCTCTGTAGCAAAAGAAAACTGGGTTCCGTTGTTAGATTCTTAGTTGACGGTTGGTTTTTGTTCTGTCTTATTGTTATCTGGTCCTTCCTTTGTTGTATGTACTTTAGCCTTCAGCAAGTAGACCGTAGAGAGGTAGTGATTTATAAATGAAACAACTAGAAACCGGGCCAACATCACTTAAAATGCCAGTAGCGTCTCAGAGTTTCGTGTTGATAACCCAAGTGCCCGTGTCTTTTTTTGTTTGTTTTTTTAATCATTTTAGGCACCTTTTCTTGTATTTACACTGTAATCACTACAGCCCGTTATCTGCAGAAACACTTCTGGGTCCAGTTGTATAACCATGTTGCCATTTAACACAATGTTAAACTTTTTCTGGGAAGAAAACATTTTTGAATTTCTGTATGTGTGTGTGTGCTAAATTTTTTGTTTAGATCACTGAAGATTTCATTGCTACGTATCAGGCCAACTATGGCTTTTCTAACGATGGGGCGTCTAGCTCCACTGCAAATGCACAAGAAGCCACTGCCAGGACTGCAGAAGAACCTCCTCAAAGAAAAACCCCTGAACCCAGTGATCCCAAAAAGAGGGGAGAAAAGAGAAAGGGTGAATCAGGCAAGTGGATTTAACTTGCAAAACAGGAATGTGAAAATCTTTGATGTTAGTTATGTGCATATATAGTTACTGTTGGGAGAATAATACCAGCCTGAAGGAGGCATAAGATGAGGGCTTTTTAATGATACGATTATTTGGGTTCATATATTGGCTCTCGCACTAACTCATGGGCATTGGGTAGGCTGTTGCAGTTCTGTGCCTCAGTTTCTTCCTCTGCAAACTAGAGCTATTGCTAGGGGATTATCAAAGGTTTTGCTTGTAAGGTAATTTTGTTACACGTTTTGAGTTAAATTGAACTCAAGGCAATTTTGTCTCAGCTTGGCCATGTCTAACACAGTAGATTGGAGTCAGAAGCAACTTACACATGCCCCAGCCTAAAGTCAGCTTTTTAAGTGTCTTTTTAAGACAGTATGAGAAGCATAAAGAACCGAGATAACGAGCCATACTTTTTCAGACAGGGTTCTGAAACTGTGTGTCAAAAGATCCAGTACTTTGAAAGCTGGACAGTGATTTGAGTCAGTCTCTCTTGTGCTAAGGATAAGAAAAGAGTCCTGGAAGTTTCAAGAAACTGCCTGGTTTCATAGTGTGACTCTTACCTTTTCTTGCATGTGTTCTTTTTTTTTTTTTTTTCATTTTTAGGATGGTTTCATGTTGAAGAAGACAGAAATACAAATGTATATGTGTCTGGTACGTATACCCTCAAACAAAGTTAGCAAAGAAAATACCTGGTTTTGAGATTTTTTTTTCACAAAGTGCTCTTTAGTTTTCTGCTTTTCTAAAATCTGTTGGTTTTTTATCATTGTGTCGCTTTTTTGTTCGACTGCTTGCGTTTGTGAGGAATTTGGCTTTTGTTAGTTACAGAGCTGAGAAAAATTAAGTTGTGTGTAACTTTGCATGCTTTGGGTCTGCTTTATGTAACTTACGACAGTTTGCCCCTTCAGCGATACAAGGCTTAAGCAAACCGTGATTTTAATGTATATTTGAATACATGAAAACATGAAATTTCCTCAATTCTGTAGCTGGGAGATTTTTTACATGCATTTAGAAAATCAAAATTGTGGGGCGTCCGGGTGGCTCAGTCGGTGAAGCGTCTGACTCTTGGTTTCAGCTCAGGTCATGATCCCCAGGGTCATGGGATGGGAGCCCCGCATCGGGCACTGCTGACTATGGAACCTGCTTGAGATTCTCTCTCTCTTTCCCCCTGTGCCCCTCTCCCTGGCCCACTCTCGCTTTCGCTCTCTCTTTAAAAAAAAAAAAAAAAATTGAAATTATGTTCATCTGTGGTGTAGATTTTTTTTTCCTTTTTTTTTTTTTTTTTTTTGAGTTGTAGATTTCTAGCTGCTGGAATGCTTACGTAGCCCTCACTGTCATTGTACATGCCTTTGTAATTTTTTTCCCCTCATGTTACAGGTTTGCCTCCAGACATTACAGTGGATGAATTTATACAGCTCATGTCCAAGTTTGGCATTATTATGAGAGATCCTCAAACAGAAGAATTTAAGGTGAAGCTTTACAAAGATAATCAAGGAAATCTTAAAGGAGATGGTCTTTGCTGTTATTTGAAGGTTAGTTATATGGTCAAGTTTCTCATCGTTCCATGTGTAACTCAGGAACCAGGCCTGAGAACTATTCAAAACAGGATGCGAAAGAAAACTGAAATTTCAGATTGCGCCTGTGTGTATCGCGTCGGCGAGGTTGTTATTGTTCTTTTAGGAAAGTACGTTACCAGGTCAAGGTGTTACGTAAGTCCTGTGACTGAAGTGCTACTTTTGTCTTGAATGGATTTTCACTGCAGAGATCTCTCTAGGAGTATAGGCATAAAGTCTGCTCAGAACACATTTTAAAAATCCACAAAGAAAAGAAAGCCAGTGACATCTTATTTGCCCCCTGGAATGAATTGGACCAAGGTTTGGCAGACTCCAGCCCCACTGCCTGTTTCTGTAAATAAAGTCTTACTGGGACGTGGCCACATTCATTCATTCGTTTCCTCATTTGTCTGTGGCTGCTTTCGGGCTCCAGCGGCAGAGTTGAGTGGTTGAGGCACACAGCACATGGCCCACAAAGCCTAAAATATCGACCAGCTGGCCCTTTGCAGAAGTTTTCTGAGCCCTGAATTAGACCCTAAAGGAGATGGTGGGGTCCGCTTACTGCTTTGAAATGCATTTTCGATGGGAGCAAAGAGAGGGCGGTATTGATAGAAACTTGCAGAACTTGATGTGTCCGTGGTAGCATAAATTGCACAGGGAAAGCCCCACGTCAAAGGTAGTCATTGTTTCTGGAACGCCTCTCACCTTAGGGGCACACGTTCTGCATGACTGCAGGGTACAGAAGCAGTGGGCACATTGATGACCGGTACCCATGTCATGGAAGGGGAAAAATAAGGCAGTAAAATCGTAGTGACCCAACAACAGTATCAACACCACACGTGTGTTGCGAGTGTGCAACATTTCAGTGAAATCAGACAGGGGGGAGGGGGAGGGTTAAGCTGACAGCTCTCTAGAAGATAGGTTTTGGGTCTGGTTCTTGAACGCGACGGGGTCATACGTGAGTATGACCATTATAGGCAGTTATTAATTTTCGAATACAAGGAGAGCTGAGGGTTTTACGAGTTCTTCAAGGGTTATTAAAAATCTGTAAACGGATTGTTAGAGTTTGATTGGATTTTCTTAAAAAAAATTTTTTTTGTTTATTTCTTTACTTCGAGAGAGACAGAGACAGCATGAGTGGGGGAGGGGCAGAGTGGGGGGGAGAGAAAATCCCTCTCTCTGCGCTGGCAGCGCGGAGCCCGACGTGGGGTTCAAAATCATGAAACCGCAAGATCGCGACCTGAGCCGAAACCAACAGTCATAAGCTTAACTGACCGAACCACCCAGGCGCCCCAGTTGGATTGGATTTTTCATTTTTTTTTTAAAGAGAAAAACGAGGTTTTGAGTAACTTTGTATATCCAGTTTTAGGATCCGTAACAGCGCAAGGTTGGCCAACCAGTAAATTAAGCTCCAAAAATCACTGTTCTGGGATCCGCATTTGATTGTGCAGCCGAGTTCAGTTACTTTTCGTGTCCTCCTCGGGTCCTCAGATCTTGGACTCTGCGTAGGGCCGCCGGCCGCCCCCTTTGCCCAGAACCCGCAAACGTATTCAATGTCCAAGCTGTCAGATAATCACCTTCACACTGTCTCACAGACCTCCATTTTAACTGGGGAACAAAAAAAGTAACGGCTGGCTGTGCTCTTCCCAGTTCTTGAGGCATCTAGCCTTTTAAGGAGGACTGTTTTAGCATTTTAAAACTGGAAGTTACCTTAGAAGTCACGCGAGTCCATTTGCCTCATTGAGACATTGAGACTCCACGGGACAGCACTACTTACTATTCCAATAACGACGTGATTCATCGAGCACCCACTCCATGCCGGTCCCTGTCTCTTATGTGCATTCTTCCTCTTAATTATATCAAGCACCCTGCAAAGAAGGCATTTCTCTTCCCATTTTACAGATGAAGAAATTGAATACCTTGCCCAAGTTCACATAGCTGTTTGGGGGACAGCCGCGTCCAGAGTGCAGGTTTTCTCATACGGCATTCTCTCTGCTTCTTTACCTCAAAGGAGGTAGTTAGTGATGAAACCTTGATTGTGTGTGTAGTCCTCATTCACCAAGAAAAGCTCCCGGAGGTTTCGGGTGAGTGTGCAAATTCCTGACTGTCTCGTTTTACCTTTATAAAGAGGGAGTCGGTGGATCTCGCATTAAAACTTTTGGATGAAGATGAAATTCGAGGCTACAAGCTACATGTCGAAGTGGCAACGTTTCAGCTGAAGGGGGAATATGATGCCTCAAAGAAGAAGAAGAAGTGCAAAGACTACAAGAAAAAGCTGTCTCTGCAGCAAAAGTTTGTGGTTTTGTTTTCCTTTTTGAAAGATTTCTTGTAAATATCCGAGAGCACGTTTTTGGTAGAGCCACCTAGTTTTCTTCCATCAAATACACCTCTGAATTATTGCTTAATTAGATTGTCAGAAGGCTTCGGTGATCTGTGCGGTAGGATGATCTGGCCGTGCTTTTATCTTCTGGTGTGTTTATCCATAATACGACGTGGGCTTGAGTGAGACTCTTTGGACGAAGTTGAACATCGGATTAAATAAAGCAGTTGAGGTTGCTATATCAGAGCCAGTAGTTCACTTTTGGTGCGAATGGACATCAGCTACACTAGGAGGTAACACGGTATGTGTAGGCTATGGGCTCATTGATAGGCGTTGGAAATTAGAAACGATGGCTTTTTAAAAAAAATTTTTTTTAATGTTTATTTTTGAGAGAGAGACACAGAGCAGAGGAGGGGCAGAGAGAGAGGGAGACACAGAATCCGAAGCAGGCTCCAGGCTCTCAGCTGTCAGCACAGAGCCCGACACAGGGCTCGAACTCACGAACCGTGAGATCATGACCTGAGCCAAAGTCGGACGCTCAACTGACTGAGCCACCCAGGCGCCCGAGGAAACAATAGCTTTTATCACTATATTTACTGTGTGGGTGTCCGTGGTGTATACGTGATGTCATCAAATTGCTACCACTCTAATTGGCTGGGTAATATGCTTTTTGAAATCTTCTAGTTTTAAGAAGTTAGCCAAAAGGATAAGTGCTTTGTTTTCTCAGAGTGAGTTCCGATAACACTTCTAACACTACCCTCAAACCAGCGGTAAAAGGATCAAGAAAGCATTTAGTTGTGATGTCCTATCGTTTTTACGGGAACGGGTGGACTAAATACCTACCAATTTTCTAAAAACTGTCAATAAAATTTAAGGTTGTAACAGATTTTATGTTCACATGTTTCATTGCATTTTGTTCTTCGCAATCATAAAACGGCTAAAAACCAATACGATTTGAACACGTTTCTTGCCCTCGGAGCATAGTCGTAAATACTGGATAGTTATAAATGCTAAATAGCCAGCACTTTTACAGGAGTCTCAATGGAATGTTTGTGACCAGACAGCAGTTCTGAAAAAAAGATACATCCTGGGGATTTCAAGACACTGGGTCCGTCTTTGACCCACCCGTTATTTTTACTTTAGAGAGTTCTCTGAATAGGACTGTTGTTGTGGAATCACATCTTTAACGTCCTTAAATACTCCGTAGAGGAATACTGTAACAAGTCCTCATGTTCTCTCCCACAAGTATGAAACAAAATTTCGTACGAGTTTCTCGTATGAAACAAAATTGAGTTTCTTGTTACTGCTTTGTTGCACCAGGCAGCTGGACTGGAGACCCGAGAGAACAGCTGGCCCGTCCCGAATGCGCCACGAACGAGTTGTCATCATCAAGAATATGTTCCATCCAATGGATTTTGAGGTAAGAGGTGGTATTCTCACTGACGGAGATGCTGGTTGTGCTGTTTGTCCCCAAGGGAACCCAGAGCTCCCCTCACCCCGTCTGTCTCGTGCCGCGCCCTCCGCGTCCACGCGGTCGGCAAGGTAGGAAGACGGAGCCAAGAGTCCCCCGCGGTGTTCGGATTTTCCCGTGGTTAGCCTAGGGCTCCCTTAGCTGTCTCCCAGGGGACGCCCACACTGCGGCTGCAGGTGGCAGCTCCCTGCTTACGGGAAATCATTAAAAATATAATCACGGAAAGATTTCCGGGCGCTGCTTGTAGATTTTGAGCGCCGTCCGGCAAGTGCGGGCTGCTCTGGGTGGGGCGTCATTTCACACCCGGAAATAAGCACCTGCCTCGCTTTGGTACTGGAAGTCTGATCCTTCAAGAAACGTCAGGTTAAGGAAGTACAGCTCCTGGTGTTGATGTAGGGAAGGTTTGTTCTTCCAGACGCAACTCGGACAGAATTGTTCCGTGGCCATCAGGAGGACTATGCAATACCTAACGCCCGTGTACAATTCTAAGAACCGCAAATAAACATAGCCTCGCCAACTGGGCCGCCTCGTGCCGCATCCCGCCTCCTGTTCTCGTCGTCTCCTTGTGTAGACCCGTGGGCTCGTTTGTGAAAGAACTTTTCTTCGTTCCCTGCCTGGGTTCTGAAAGTCATGATAACCAGTTACACATAAGGTAGAGAAAGGTGGCAGGTAAAAAGGTAAGCAAACGGAAAGATAACAAGCTACAGAAGAAGAAAAAAAAACGTTCATAATGTAAAACTCCAGGTTGACAAATGATCCAGTTGCAACCAAAGCCCTTCTGTGTTGAGCTCCAGCCCAGCCGATAGCGATGTGACGGGGTTCACTGTGCACCTGTGGGGTCTGCGTATCTTTTGAGATCATTCGGGAGACACATGTGGGCAATACGTAACGTTCGATGTCTCTTCTGAGTAGAATTCTGGAGAAGCTTGAAATAGAGCAGAACTGCTTCAGGCTTGCAGTGATAATGGCAAATGTTTAAAAACCACACGTGTATACACGCACGCTCTTCGAAACACTCTACCTAAAAAATACTCTTTGGTATCCGGGTGAACAATGTGAAGACTAAGATATTTAACGTAACTTCAGAGGGTCTCCAGTATTTTATTCAAAGCCTTATTTATTTATTTATTGGTTTGTTTTTTCCAAAGCCTTATTTAAAAATGCATGTCTGGAGGCACCTGGCTGGCTCAGTCAGAAGAGCGTGTGACTCTTGAGCTCCGTGTGGTGGGTTTGAGGCCCCATGTTGGTTGTAGACATTATGGAAAAATAGATAGATAGATAGATAGATAGATAGATAGATAGATAGATAGAGGCACCTGGGCGGCTCCGTTGGTTAAGTGTCTGACTCTTGATTTCAGCCTAGGTCATAACCTCATGGTTCGTGAGTTCAAGCCCCACATCAGGCTCTGTGCTGACAGTGTGGATCCTGCTTGGGATTCTCTGTCTCTCTCCTCTCTCTGCCCTTCCCCTGCTCACACACGCTCGCTCACTCTCTCTCTCAAAAAGTAAATAAGTAAATAAATAAATGCCTGGCAAATTTGAATACTAGGAGATGACGAGTCAAAATCTCGATGCAGATGTAAGTTTCTCATTATGTATACCAGCGCTGTCCAATAGAAATAGAATGTGAGCCACATGTGTGATTTAAATTTTTCTGGTAGCCACAGTTAAGATATAACATGAGGGGCGCTTGGGTGGCTCAGTCGGTTGAGCGTCCCGACTTCAGCTCAGGTCATGAACTCGCAGTTTGTGAGTTCGAGCCCCGCATCGGGCTCTGTGCTGACAGCTCGGAGCCTGCTTCAGATTCTGTGTCTCCTTCTCTCTCTGCCCCTCCCCTGCTCACGCTCTGTCTCTCTGTCTCTCAAAAATAAATAAATGTTAAAAAAAAGATATAACACAAGATAGGGGAATTTAATTTTAATGATGAATTTATTTAACCCAATATATCCAAAATATTTTTAATTTCAACATGTTATGTAAAATATCAATGGGTTACGTTGTGCGGTTTTTTCTTCCCCCTTTAGTGGCAAATCTTCAAAATCTGGTGTTCATTTCAGACTTGGAACACACCTCAGTTTGAACTAGCCACATTTTAAGTGCTCGGTAGCCACATGTGATTAGTGGCCACCGTCTTGGCCAGTGTAGGTTTAGATTGGAAATATGGTTTATTTCTTCCTGGGAAAACAAAACACCACCCTGGGAGAAAGTTAGGAGAGTCGTGCAGAAGGTTTCAGTGCATCAGTCTGATTTTTTAGTCTCCAGCCCATTGCCTGCCAAGCGTTGTCTTTTGAAAATTTCCATTTTCAGCTCTGTTAAAGAGTTTTCCTATGGGAGGGAACTGTTCTCTTTAAGCTTCAGGATACTACACAGCGGTGAGGATATATTCATTTTTCAAGCTGGTATAAATGAAAAGGGAGATACAGGAAGATTTTGGCTCAAATTTGATATCCTCGTAGGAAAGGCCTGAGACTTTGCTACGGAAATAAAGAAAAGGATGCTACTTCCCCCCCCCACCCGGCCCCTACCCCCAACAGTGGAATCCCGCCTAAATGTATTAAATATTTTGAACCAGTTTTTGTATGTTTTTACTAGAATCCTGATTTCCCTTGGTCAGTAAAGTAGAGGCATTGGTCCAGCCGTCTTAAAACTGGGCCGGCCTGAGGTGGCATTTGACTTGTTAGAATTTTGTAGACCTTAGACAAGAATAGCTAATTTTACGCAAAACCTCTTATTGTTTGGTTGTTTGTTGGCTGGTCAGAGCAAGAAATTCGATTCTCAGGATGTGTACTTACAGAAGGGGGCAAGCCCGTTTTAATCGCTTGTGTTTCTTGCAGGACGATCCACTGGTGCTGAACGAGATCAGAGAAGACCTTCGAGTGGAGTGCGCAAAGTTCGGACAAATTAGGAAGCTCCTTCTCTTTGATGTAAGTCCTTTCGGTTTAGTAAGTTATTCCCAGAGGTCAGCGGGCCCCAAATCTTAGACTCGTGGCTGCCATCTAGTGGTGGTCATCTGTTAGCAATAATTAGATGAGCTTGGATTGCAAGGCAGGGCTTCACTGGATGGTCAGATACTGTCAGATGAAAGAAAGCACGAGAAAGATGTGTGAGACCTGGTGGTTTCCTGTTTGCCCGCATTTCCGCCTCTTTGTGAATTATTCTCCTCCATATTCAAAGAGCAATCCAGCAAAATATTTTTCGGTATGTTCCCCTTGTTACCCGTTTCTTACGTCCGAGAGCGACACAGAATAATGAAAAGAGTCACCATTTACCGATTGCACACGAGTTACGTTACATGTTCCCTCGCCTAATCCCTCATGATCCTTTGAGGTAGATGGGTGATAGGTGCTAGATCGAGCACCTTGCTCAAGGTCACTCAGCTGCTAAGTGGCAGAGCCCCACTGGGGCTATTTGACTTGAGAGTCTACACTCGTTAACAGCTCTGCCATCTTGCCTCTCTTTAGACAGGGTTGTCAGTAGAAACATTTCCAAGGACATCCTGCTCGGTTCTTGATAGACAAGATTAAGCTAAAGCAGCCGCTAGCTTCAGGTCACTGGCTGGGGTCCAAAGGAAGAAAGGCTTCGTACAGGAAACGTTTAAGCTCAGGTTATCAGAACACCACCACTACGCGCCTGTTTTGTCAAACGTGTGTGTTTTATTTTTAATTGTCTCATTCCTTCTCTTGTCTCTCTAGAGACACCCAGATGGTGTGGCCTCCGTGTCCTTCAGAGATCCAGAGGAAGCTGATTATTGTATTCAGACTCTCGATGGAAGGTGGTTTGGCGGCCGTCAAATCACTGCGCAAGCGTGGGATGGGACTACAGATTATCAGGTAAATTCCGTAACTGTCAAGGGCACAGCAGTTGTTTCCTTACCAACAAATACTGGGCTGGTGGTCCTTTGGGTTCCGTTTAATCTGTTTAATGTAACAGTACTTCTTCTAAATAATACTTTGCATTCAGAGCCTCGAAAGAAAAACGTTTTAGTCTTTGAGTTTAGAAGCCTAAAATTTGGAGGCGTGCTCAGAATAGTGATAAGTAAAGTACAGGCAGAGTTCAAATATTACTGGTTTCGTTGGTGAGACATCTCTGGAGTACTGTGGTGTTGGGCATTTATTCAAGCGATGTTAAAATCAACTCTAGTTAATCAAGATGTTAAAGTTTTGCAAACCAGAGATAGAGGAATGCTCTGATTTCCTAAGAAGAGACGCCTTATAAAATCAGGTACTTGCGTACTATCAGAAGCATGCAGAGAGATCGTCACTTCTTTTTGCCTAAAACTTATTTTGATGGCAGTTCCCATTTCTCCATAGGTGGAAGAGACCACAAGAGAAAGGGAGGAAAGGCTGAGAGGATGGGAGGCTTTCCTCAATGCTCCCGAGGCCAACCGAGGCCTTCGGCGTTCAAATTCTATCTGTGCTTCGGAAAGGGCAGGGCCTTCCAGAGTAAGGCATTTTTCAGAGCACCCTAGCACGTCTAAGATGAATGCGCAAGAGGCCACCACTGAAATGGCATTTGAAGAGCCTCTAGATGAAAAGAAGTTTGAAAAAACCGAAGATGGGGGAGAATTTGAAGGAGATGCTTCTGAGAAAGGTGCCAAAGAAAGCGGCCCCGAAAAAGAGGCCGAAGGCTGCCCCCAGAAAGAATCTGAAGAAAGCTGCCTCAAAACAGGGTCTGAGGAAGGCTGTCCCAAGAGAGCGCATGAGGAAGACGACCCCGAAAGAGAGTCTGGAGAAGGCAGTCCTGAAAAGGAGTTTGAAGAGGGTAGTCCCAAGACAGAGTCTAAAGAGAATGGCCCCAAATGGGAATCCAAAAAGAAGTGGCTCAAAAATGATTACGAAGAGAACGGCCTTGAAAACGAGTCCGATCAAGATGGCTCCAGCAAGGAGGGTGAGGAGGAGGAGAGCCTCCAAAAGGAGTCTGAAGAAGACTACTCCGAAGGGGAATCCGAAGAAGACTGCTCTGAAAAGCAGTTTGAATATGGCTCCGAAAAAGAATTTGAAGAGAATGGCCTCGAGAAGGATTTCGAAGAGGATGGCTCCGACAAGGAATTTGGTGAAAACATTCTCGACGGGGAGTTCGAAGACAATGACTCTGACAAATCGGAATTTGGAGATAGCAGCTCTGAAAGAGTGTTCGACGAGGAAGTCTCTGAGAGAGAGTTTGACGAAGAGTCTGATGAAAAGGAAGAAGGGGAAGACACCTATGAGAAGGTCTTTGACGACGAGTCCGACGAAAAAGAGGACGAGGAATATGCCGACGAAAAGGGCCTCGAAGACGCCGACAAGAAGATGTTTGAAGATTCAGATGACAAAGAAGACGAGGAGGGCGTAGAGGTAAAGGAAGACGAAGACGTGGATGAAAAGATGTTCGAAGAGGATGATTCCAACGGGAAACTCTTTGAAGATGAAGATTCCAACGAGAAGCTGTTCGACGATTCTGACGAGAGAGGGACAGTGAGGGGCTTGGGGAACGCAAAGGAGGAGGGGCCCCTGTCCACAGGCAGCAGCTTTGTCCTCAGTAGCGACGACGACGTCGAAGACGACATTTAATCCTTTACACTTGCTTTGTAGGGAGCTTCCCCTGGCTCCATTCTGCCTGTGCTCCAGGGCAGTTGCTAGTAGTGTTACATGCACACATGCTTCGTGGTAGGATGCCATCAGAGTAATGCAGTGACGTTTTCATCGTACCTGTACTCGATGATTTTAAATCTGTGTTCATTGGCCGTTGAGTTAAAACTTCATAATATAATGCAAGTAAGCTGGGTACTTTGTCCTTTGTCTGATTTGTTAATTGCATGCACAATAATGTTTTTTAAACTATTCTGATTGAAGTTTGTGATACTCAAAAATAAAAATAAGTTGTTAATATGCTGAAACTGATAAGAGGACTCGGCGTTACATTGCATTTGAAATTCTCGCTATTGCTTAATTCTTACTAAAGTGTGGTTTTTGTGAGGATTTGAAAAAGCCCGTAGGAGTCGTCTTGCTTCCCGCTTACGCTAGAACTTACGTCCCCACTTCCCCTCCCTAAACCAGAACATGTTACTAAACTTATAAAGCAGATAACACTCTGGAGTTTTTCCCTGCCCGGTCCTTGCAAGTTACTTTGATAATTGTTTTCCTTTTTCACCCTCTTCCCCCGGAAATTGACTCGTAGATGTGCAAAAATGAACTTCCTGAGGCCCACAGCTTCCATTCATTGGAAATACGGAGGAGGTTAGAAATCTGTGTACTGTTGGGGCCCCTTTAGAAGCTGATTGGAGTTATGAGACCTTTCCCCAGAAAAATGTATGCACACACTACACGGCTTTTTTTGTATACACTTTTCAGAGGCTTATGGATCCCCTGGAGTTTTAAGACCTACTTTTGTCATGCATACTTCGGCTTTTTGTTCTACACTCATGGTGGCTAGTACTGTGTTCAGTTGTGTAGTCCCAATAAAAATTGGAGTCTTTCTTCATTGTGCTTTCCAGATTCAGTATTGGTGAATTGACTTCTGATGTAGTATTAAGAAGTTACTCTCATGAATTAGAAGCATTAAAATAAACTGCCTTGGTGCTTTTTCATTATACCGTCTGTAAGTGTAATCATTACCCTCTTGAGACCAAAAAAAAAAAAAAGTTCTGTTTCAAGCCAAAGCTGAGAATTTTGTAGTTGATGTCTGGGATTTCTTTCTTTCTTTCTTTCTTTCTTTCTTTCTTTCTTTCTTTCTTTCTTTCTTTCTTTTTTTTTTAATGTCTGGGATTTCTTAAATCTCAGGATTTTCACCAGGGATAGATCAGTAAAAGAGCTCAAGAAATTTACTGGGGCGCCTGGGGAGCCCAGTCGGTTGAGCTTTGGACTCTTGATTTCGCCTCAGGTCATGCTCTTGTCGCTCACAGGATCAAGTCCTTCCTCGGGCTCTGTGCTGACACTGGAGCCTGCTTGGGATTCTCTCCCTCCCTCTCTCTGCCCCTCCCCCACTCGTGCTTGCTGGCCCTCTCAAAATAAATAAATACAAATTAGCAACATTTAAAAATAAAAGTAACTTAACAAGAGCTAAAGAAACAAGTCTAGAAAAGTTGCAAGCCATGATAGTGTTTCCTTGAAAGGTAAGCCAGAAACATTTAACACTATATTTACCGGTTTCCTGAACGACAGGTCACGTTTATCTTCCATACACAATGGTTGGAACGCGGAACTACAACACAGACCAGCTCCAAGGCCATTAGAAGGGGACCATTTTCTTTCTGACTTCTTTTTCCCTGCTCATCAATTTGGCCAATAACAAATACGCTCATTTTATTTGAACACCCTGGAAGCAAAAGTCACAAATAGCTGTAAAATGGTAAGTCATTTGCGAGATGGTGTCGGCAAACACGAAAAAGCATGAAGCGTATACGCACAGTCGCCAGTTCACTAAATAGTTGGACCAAGACGATGGAGTTGATTGTGAGGCAACAACATGTCCTGGTAGCAAAAGAAAAGAACGATATAGGGGTGGATTTTAAGCACAGTAGTGCTCCACGATCACCTGGCAACGTCTAAGCTTAATGTTCCTTCGGACTGCGCAGCTTACGTGAATCACTGCGCAGCTTACGTGAATCTCAAGCAGTGTACTTAACCCTGAATGTGTGAACCCGAAGTGGCTTCGGGGATGCCTTCAAGTCTCTAATAATAAACTTGAAACTCCATGTTAGAAGATAAAGGTACTAGGGGTCTTGGCAATATTCACAAGATTCTTGAAATTCTTAACTGCTTTCTGCAAAAGAAACCTGATAAGGGCAAAATCGGAGTAATATGTTCCAGAGGTCTCTTGTTTTCCTCCTCCATTCATGATAACTGTGGGCTCTTCCTGAAGCCCCGAGCGGCCAAATCTGGTCTATTTAGAAGCCACTGCCTCTTCCTTTTAAGAAGGGAATCTATTTTTCTGGTATGAATTATTTGGGAATTCTGAGGCTTGGAGAAGAGGTAGGAGTTAGCTGATTTTCTGAATATGACTTTCCCGATGTGAATCTTATTATTAATATATATTTTTTTGGAAAGTAAACTATAAACTTTTCAGTGTAATGCTGAGAAGTGCTCTTAATTGATTTGAGCAAAGCCATGGCTTGGAGAACAGGAAAAGGCTTACAAACGTCCCCTTGTAAGGATTTGTCAGTATTCTTAGAGATGGTTTTTTACCTTATTGAGTCTCCGATACAAACCATGTGCCTTTTTAAAAGACAGTCACATCATTTAAAATCTGACCGATGACTTTTGCCTCTACCCACACCTCATTTACATGTGTGGCTAATTCATCCCCAAATAAAATACTAACCTGACGTAAGAAAAAAAACCCAAAACATGTTACAATTAGTCTTTTCTAAAATCACAAAGTGGTCACTGCAAATAAATAGGCTAAATTCGTAGACACCAGGTGTCCTAGGGATCAATTGCTGGAGGAAAAAAAAAAAAAACCTTCATGGTCTCACGTTTACTTTCAGATGTTCAGAGTCGCACGGATTTGTCTCTTCACTCGGAACCGAGAGGGTTGTGATGCTATGGGAGGTCACATGCGTTACACGCACGTAGAAAGCAGAAAGCAGGGCAGCTTGTGACTAGTTTTCTGTAGAACTTCCAGACTATGACGCTAAGATTCAGTCCTGGTCCCGGGCTGGGTAAGGAAAACTAGACCAGCAGTGGCACGGGGGTGGCTTTGCTGCTGCCAGGGTTTGATGCCACACCACTTCCTAATGCCTCTGCTGAAATAGCCATGATGACGTGAGAAGACTAAGGCTCTAAGCAGCAAGCGTTGCTCCACACCTGTCAGAGTGGCTAAAACCAACCCCACAAGAAGGAACAGGTGTCGGTGAGGACGTGGAGACAAAGGAACCCTCCCACACGGTTGGTGGCAATGCAAACCGGTGCAGCCACCGTAGCAAACAACACAGGGGTTCCTCAAAAAAATTCAAAATAGAACTTACCTTATGATCCAGCAATCCCACTACCCGGTGTTTACTCGAAGAACACAAGAACGCTAATTCAAAGGGATACACGCATGCCCATGTTTATAGCAGCACTAACTACAAGAGCCGAGATATGGAAGCAGCCCCAGTGTTCATCGATTGATGAACGGAGAAAGAAGAGGTCACATAGGGACGCCTGGGTGGCTCAGTCAGTTGGGCGTGCGACCTCGGCTCAAGTCACGATCTCGCATTCATGGGTTCAAGCCCCGCATCCCGCTTTGTGCTGACAGCTCAGAGCCTGGAGCCTGCTTCGGGTTCTCTCTCTCTGTCTCTGTCTCTGTCTCTCTTTCTCTCTCTGCCCATCCCACACGCGCACTCTTTCTCTCTCTCCCTCTCTCAAAAGTAAACATTTAAAAAAAAATTTTTTTAAGAGGTGGCATATATATACTATGGAATATTATTCAACCATAAAAAGGAATGAAATCTTGCCATTTACAATGACGTGGATGGAGCTAGAGAGCATAATGCTAAGCGAAATTGGTCAGAGAAAGACAAATACCCCATGATTTCACTCATACGTGGAATTTAACAGACCAAAAAAAAAAAAAAAAATGAGCAAAGGAAAAAAAGAGAGACACAGCAAGAAACAGACTCTTAACTACAGAGAACACACTGATGGTTAACCAGAGGGGAGGTGGGGGTGTGTGTGTGGCTGAAACAGGTGATGGGGACTAAGGAGGGCACTTGTGATGAGCCCTGGGTACTGGATGCAAGTGTTGAATCACCATATTGTACGCCTGAAACTAATACAACACAGTATGCTGACTACACTGGAACTAAAAGCTTAAAAGAAAAGTAATAAAATCTGGGGACACCTGGCTGGCACAAGTCGGAGGGGCACGCAAGTCTTGATCTCGGGGTCCCGAGTTCAAGTACCATGCTGGGTGCAGAGATCACTCAAAAACGTAAATACACTTAGGAAAAAAATAAAGGTCGTTAAAAAATAAAAGAAGAAATAGATTTAAAGAGAAAGCATGTTTTCA
>NW_024420501.1:728222-777435 GCF_014898765.1 Herpailurus yagouaroundi
GCCTGGGTGGCGCAGTCGGTTAAGCGTCCGACTTCAGCCAGGTCACGATCTCGCGGTCCCTGAGTTCGAGCCCCGCGTCAGGCTCTGGGCTGATGGCTCGGAGCCTGGAGCCTGTTTCCGATTCTGTGTCTCCCTCTCTCTCTGCCCCTCCCCTGTTCATGCTCTGTCTCTCTCTGTCCCAAAAATAAATAAACGTTGAAAAAAAAATAAAAAAAGTGATGATAAATCTGCATCATCAGTGTCAAATTTCTAGACTCAATTGTATGTCTAAAGTTTGAAAATGTGATAACTTGACCTCCCTTTTTCTTGAAGTATTTTTTACCGCCCTTGTTTTTTTATTAAGTAATCTACACCCAACGTGGGGCTTGAACTCAGGACCCCAAGATCAAGAGTCACACACTCTGCTGGCTGAGCCAGCCAGGTGCCCCATGAGCTTGGTTTTTGGTGATTGATTCTTTTTATTATTATTATTATTATTATTAATGTTTATTTTTGAGAGGGAGAGAGCGTGGGGGAGGGTCAGAGAGAGGGAGACAGAGGATCCAAAGCCGGCTCTGTGATAACAGCAAAGAGCCCCATGTGGGGCTGGAGCTCATAAACCTGACCTGAGCTGAAGTTGGACACTTAACCGACGGAGCCACCCAGGTGCCCCTGATTCTTTTTTTTTTTTAAGTTTATTATTTTGAGAGAGAGAGAAAGAGAGAGGCAGAGAGAGAGGGAGAGAGAGAATCTTAGACAGGCTCCACACTCAGCATGGAGCCCGATGCAGGGCTTGACCTCACAGATCATAAGATAATGACATGAGCCGAAATTAAGAGACTGGAACCTGCTTTGGATTCTGTGTTTCCCTCTCTCTCTCTCTCTGTCTCTCTCTCTGCTCCTCCCCCACTCACGCTCTGTCTCTCTCTCAAAAGTAAACATTAAAAAAAAGTTTCACTGCCTGAAATGGCCTGACAGTGTTCTATGACTGTCGTCCAATAGCACTTAGAATAGAATCCAAACTCCTTGCTGTGACCCGCCCACGGAGCTCTGAATGGCCTTGCTTGCCTCTCCAGACTCATAGCAGACTGCCTCCTCCCAGTGCACCACTCTTCAGTCACACGGGCATTAGTTGTTTGTCATCGTGATCTCAGGACCTTTGCACGTGCCTTGGCCTGGGATGCTCCTTCCCCAGCCAAGCTGCACCTTTGTAATCCTTCAGAATGCTTCAGTATCGCCTACTGAGAATTCCTGACCATCTTAACCATGGTACAATGCCCCTCCTCCCTACCCAGCCGTCCTTCCATGCCTTCATCCCGGAGCCTTCTTCAGAGCAATGATGCACTCTAACACTATCTTGTGTTTGTGTGTTTGCTTGTCTTGTCCCCACCCTCCCCACCCAGCAGTGTACAAGCTCCGTAACAGCCAGGCTTTCTCCTGGTCTCTGCTGTCTCTCCAATGCTTAGAGCAGTGACTGGCACGTGATAAACAAATACTTTTTCGGGACTGGGAAGAATCATCCAAAGGTGTCGTATTCTGTAAAGAACTCCATATTTTTAGCGAAACGTGCGGAACTTCAAGTAGGGCAAGGCTCACAGGTAGAGTTAATCTCTGTTTGGGGACATAAAAATTATATTATTGCAGTTTTATCACATCCTTGCTCATTATCGTCATGGGGAACTGGATTTGAATTATAGTAAAAAGGCCTTGGTAAGATATGTTAAACTCTCTAACAGTTAATCACCAGGACATCTCAGAGGGGAGCCTATGGAATCCACGTTTCTGGAAATCTTACTGGATGTAAAATGTCTTTCTTAAATGAATTATGTCAAATTTCCTTGGGAAAACACCTTGATTTGATTTCTTCTTTTTCTTAATTTTTCTTAATGTTTATTTATTTTTGAGAGAAAGAAACAGAGCGTGAGCAGGGGAGGAGCAGAGAGTGAGGGAGATACAGAATCTGAAGAAGGCTCCAGGCTCCAGGTTCTGAGCCGTCAGCACAGAGTCCGACGCGGGGCTCGAACTCACGAACCTCGAGATCATGACCTGAGTCGAAGTCGGACGCTCAACTGACTGAGCCACCCAGGCACCCCCACCTTGATTTGATTTCTAATATGACTTGTTCTCTGACTTCCCTACACTCTTCTTCCCTGTCATTTATTCTCTCTACCTGCTCTGCAAACAACTGGAAAAGTTTACCAAAATTGTGTGTCTTTACAAACATGTTTGGGTCCCTTCCAATCTGACGAGACACGGTCCCATTAACCATTCGAATGATCTCCGTCTTTGATGACAAGGAAGAAATGAGAGCCGGATTCAAATGCAGATGCCAGCACCCCTGTAGGGATTTGGACCAGTTGGCACGAAGACTGTATTTCGTGTATGTATTTACCGATATTTCTGTTACAAATTCAGTCTTAACACCAAGGCCAGTTCTAGTTGGGTGTGGAAATCACCCAGAATGATGCTAGCAGGGATAATGGTGAAGTCAGTACACCTCTTCAAATGAATCAGCGGGAGCGTGCGAATATATCCATGGAATACAAGAACAGGTCTACAAGTCTTAGACTTTTTCTATCTGCGTCCCATGCCATTGGGAGTTTGTTTATCAAACTTTCTGAAGCGGGGTCCCTGGCTGGCTCAGTCGGTGCAGCATGTGACTCTTGACCTCGGGGTTGTGAGTTCGAGCCCCCACATTAGGTATAGAGATTACTTGAAAAGAAAATCTTTTTTTTTTTAATTTTTTTTAACGTTTATTTATTTTTGAGACAGAGAGAGAGAGAGAGACAGCATGAACGGGGGAGGGTCAGAGAGAGGGAGACACAGAATCCGAAGCAGGCTCCAGGCTCTGAGCTGTCAGCACAGAGCCCGATGTGGGGCTTGAACTCATGGACCGCAAAATCATCACCTGAGCTGAAGTCCGTTGCTTAACTGACTGAGCCACCCAGGCGCCCCGAAAAGAAAATCTTAATGGGGGTCACCTGGGTGGCTTAGTGGGTTGAGCCTCCAACTTCCACTCAGGTCATGATCTCACGGTTGGTGAGTTCGAGCCCCGTGTCGGGCTCTGGGCTGATGGCTCAGAGCGTGGAGCCTGTTTCCGATTCTGTGTCTCCCTCTCTCTCTGCCTTTCCCCCACTCATGCTCTGTCTCTCTCTCTCAAGAATAAATAAACATTAAAAAAAATTTTTTTTAAACCTTAATGGGAATTTCATGTTTGTGTGGATTCCCTGTATGTGTCCCTATTAAATTATATTTTTCTCCTGTGAAACAAATCTAAAAAAGAAAAAAAGAAAAACTTTCTGAAGCAATAGTTCATCTGCTCATTTATTCAGTGAATCCAAACTATGGGTCAGACAGGTTTTTAGGTCTGGAAATACAGGGATTAACAAGAGGAAACTGAGGGAGAAAGAGAAAATACTCATATATTTTTATTTTATTTTTTAATGTTTATTTTTGAGAAAGAGCACGTTCATGTGCGAGCAGAGGGAGGGGCAGAGACAGAGGCGGACAGAAAGAGGGGGACAGGGGATCCAAAGCAGGCTCTGCGCTGACAGCAGAGAGCCTGATGCGGGGCTCAAACCCATGAACCATGAGATCGTGACTTGAGGTGAAGTCAGATGCTTAACTGACTGAGCCACCCCAGTGTCTCTCATATATTTTTAAAAGATAAATTCAGATAGTGCTGGAAATAAATCAAATCAGGGTGATTTCCTAAAGACAATTTAAAAAAATTTTTTTTAAGTTTTCATTTTTGAGAGAGAGAGAGAGAGAGAGTGTGCGAGCAGGGGAGGGGCAGAGAGACAGGGAGACACGACGCGGGGCTCGAACTCACAAACCTTGAGATCATGACCTGAGCCGAAGTCGGACGCTTAACCGACTGAGCCACCCAGGCGCCCCAACAATATTTTTAAATTTAATTTTATTTACTTTTTTAGGTGTACTTATTTACTTATTTTGAGAGGGAGAGAGCACCAGTGCACACAAGTGAAGGAGGGGCGGGGGCGGGGTGGTGGAGAGAGAATCTCAAGCAGGCTCCACGCTGTCAGCATGGAGCCCGACTCAGGGCTCAGTCCCACGACCCTGGGATCATGACCTGAGCCGAAACCAAGAGTTGGACGCTCAACCGACTGAGCCACCCAGGTGCCCTGAAAGTTGAGTTGTGAACAGAGTGCTGATGCAATCTGATTTCTTTTTCAAAGGGATATTTCTTTTTTTTTTTTAATTTTATTTTTTTATTTTTGAGAGAGAGAGAGAGAGACAGAGACAGAGTGAAAGTTGGGGAGGGGCAGAGAGAGAGGGAGAGACACAGAATCAGAAGCAGGCTCCAGGCTCTGAGCTGTCAGCACAGAGCCCGATGCGGGGCTCAAACCCACGCACTGTGAGATCATGACCTGAGCCAAAGTCGGACGCTTAACCGACTGAGCCACCCAGGTGCCCCTCAAAGGGATATTTGTAACTGCTGCATAGAGAATGAACTAGAAGAAAGAGCAGAAAGGAGGCTATCTTGGTCGTCCAAGCAAGCAAAGATGGTGGCTTGGACTAAGGTCGTAGCTGCAGGAGTGGTGAGAAATGATCGGGTTCAGAACATATTTTGGAGGTGGGGGAACAACCGAAGGCTTCTGTCTCAGCCACCTGGTTTGAGATGTCTATCTGACATGTGCACGAGATGTCAAACGGGCAATTTGATATGTCTTTAAAGCTCAGGATTGGAGTCAGAGCTGGAGGTTTCGATTTGGTGACATCAGAATATAGACGATATTTAAAGCCGGGAGACTGGATGAAGCGACTTCCAACATTCCTGCCACGTCTGACTCTGGTTCTGTTTGCTCTGTCTCTTCAAACTGGTTTTTGCCATTTAATGTCTCATCATCTTTTTCTTTTCTGTTGTCTTTTTAAACAATGTTTGTTTATTTTTGAGAGAGAGAGAGGGAGTGAGAGAGAGAAAGTGTGCACGAGTCAGGGAGGGGCGGGGGGGGGGGCAGAGGATCTGATGCAGGCTCCAAGCTGTCAGCACAGATCCCGACTTAATTAGCTGAACCAGGCTAATTACCTGGCAAATTATTTTTAAGTGATCTCCACACCCAATATGGGGCTCAACCCCACAACCCCGAGATCAAGGGTCTGATGCTCCATCAACTGAGCCAGCCAGGATCCCCTGGTGTCCCCAAAACTTAACTACTTACTAATTGCCTCCTGTTGACTGGAAACCTTGCCGATAAAATAGTCAATTAATGCACATTTTGTATGGTATATATTTTATAAACTGTATTCTTACAATAAAGTAAAGCTAGAGAGAAGAAAATGTTATTAAGAAACTCACAAGGAAGAGAAAATGCATTACATTCCAGGAATGTACTGTATTTATTGAAAAGAATCTATGTATTAGTGGCCCCGTGCTGTTCAAACCCGTGTTCAAGAGTGAAGTTTCCTTCCTCCAGGTCAGTTAGGCTCTGATAAAACCCGGGCTAGCTCATTTCTCTTGAAGGCAGACCTTGTTAAGAAAAACAGAATGCTCTGGTGTGTTCCCAGTGGTTCGTTTCCCCCATTCGCCCTGCCAGAAACACGAGGGGGCATTTTTCTCGGATATTCAGTGTGGGAATCTGGCCAAGCTCCTAGAGCTAAAACTCACAAAGCTGTGGGGAGCCACCAGTGATCGGGTCCCCCTGGTGGAGTCTTCGGTTTCTCAGACGTGTCCACGCTGAGCCTCCAGCAATGCGTCAATTACACGTCTGGTTTTGCGGCCCAGCCCTGCTTCTCTCTCTCTCTGTCTCAAAATAGTCAAAAGACTCTGGGGCCAGTTCACCCGGACGGATGCAATCAGGTGGCCTTTGGCTGCGTAATTTGATGGATCGCTGCGCGTTGTCTGGCACAACATTGTGTCTAGCAGTTTCCCCAACCTCATCCTATCGGGACCAAACACATTCCGTACTTGTGCTCGCTTTGGGAAATGGGCTAGCTTTTAAGTGCATTGCGCCGAACTGTCTGCTTAAAAGTCGCCTATTCAGTAGCAGTGGAAATCAGGCACACTGCAGAGGTGAGCGGCAGCCCTGATCGGTTCTGGAGCACGTGTGAACACGCCCTCGGGACTCCCAGAAATACTCGGGGGCGGGGGCGGGGGGGGGGGCAGGAAGCGGACCGAAAAGGACTTAGGAGTCCTGCGAAGGTAGGTGATCAACGGAGCTCGGATCATTTGAGCACTAAATGTCAACGTGATCTCATTCGTACGCAGGGACCCAAGAGGCTCTGGTGATGTGCTCCTAGGGTGGTGCTTCTTAAACATTAGCAGGTCGGGGCCTCAGATTCAGTAGGTCTGGGGTAGAGTCTGAGATTCTGCCATTGCTAACAAGCTCCCAGGTGGCTACTGTCGCTGCTGGTCTCCATAGGAGTCTGGCCTCGGAGAAGTGGGGCACAGAGAGGCTGATTCCTTCTCAGTGGAGGAGGTCAGGAAAGGCTTCATAGGAAGGGTATGTGAGCTGCAAAGATGCATGGATGTAAAGATGTGTTGGGCCTGCCAACAACAGGAGTCGTCGAAGGGCACTCGTTTTTCATGGTGGTGACAGCTCCAGCTAACTTGATCATGTGGCAGTTGACATTGTTAACACAACTGTAACGAACACATCTGCTGTGCTGGCGACCATTCCAAGGAAATACCGACCTCAGGTAATGTAATCCTAATGGATGTGTTAATTTCAGTAAAGAAATATGATGGGGAAAGATTTGAATGACCCTTGGCTATTTCTGTACTGCAAATTTAGATTATGGGAATCCTAATTCCTTTATAACACTTAAAAAAAAAAGTTTAGTTATTTATTTTTTTAGTAATCTTTACACCCAATGTGGGGCTCGAACTTAATGACCCTGAGATCAAAACCACATGTTCTTCCGACTGAGCCAGCCAGGCACCCCTAATTCACTTATAAAAGAGGAGAGGAAGGGACATGAGTGTTTCGTTTCATGCCATAAAATATAATAAAGTTTTAATAAATACTTTAGATAAATATCCACCTTACCTCCTCCAGACATCCTCTGCTTATTTAATAGCTGCAGCCTCTACCTATGTGATGAAGACAGAATTTTACTGTACTTCCTTATAGACTGACATTCTTTAGTTCTGTTTTTGTTCTGTTTTTCTTTTGTTGTTGTTGTTGTTGTTGTTCTGTTTTTGAACTAAGCAAAAACCAAGAGCATTACCAGTCCCTCTGGAGGCTTGTGCAGATGAACAGTCTTCATGTTGAAACCTCGCAGTTGCCTTGTAATGATCTTGTTAAAAATCAGAAATCTGCTTTTGGAGCACCTGGCTGACTCCGTCAGTAGAGCATGTGACTCTTGATCTCAAGATCGTCAGTTCAAGCCCCATGTTAGCTATGGTGGCTACTTAACAAAAATATATATATGAAACAATAAAATAAAAAATCTGTTTTGTTAAATGCAGGTTTATTTTTACATATCTTTTAGTATTTCTTTAAGATAGACTTTATAGGGGAGCCTGGGTGGCTCAGTCGGTTAGGCATCCAACTTCGGCTCAGGTCATGATCTCGAGGTCCTTGAGTTTGAGCCCCGTGTCGGGCTCTGTGCTGACAGCTCGGAGCCTGGAGCCTGCTTCGGATTCTGTGTCTCCCTCTCTCTCTGCCCCTCCCCACTCACGCTCTGTCTCTCTCTGTCTCTCAAAAAATGAATAAATGTTAAAAATTTTTTTTTGAAAAGATAGACTTCATAGAGGGGCACCTGGGTGGCTCAGTTGGTTAAGCGTCCAACTTTGGCTCAGGTCGTGATCTCGCAGTTTGTGAGTTCTAACCCCGCATCAGGCTCTATGCTGACAACTCAGAACCCACTTCGTTTCAGATCTTCTGTCCTCCGCTCTCTCTGCCCCTCTCCCCCTTGCGCGCGCACACACACACACGTGCACTCTCTCTCTGTTTCTCAAAAATAAACATTAAAAAAAATACATGTCATAAAGTAGGTTTCCTGCATCATAAATCATATGTATTTGGCATTTTGGTTGATGTTGCCAAACGAGCCAGTAGAGATGGAGAAATTGAAGTGGGAGGGAAAGGGGTAACCCCTTAAGATGAGCCCCTCACTTGACTCATTGCCAAATGAATAGGCAATTGTCTCAATACCATCAATTGATGAATCCTGCTGTTCCCTATTGATTTGAAATCTTAAAAAGAGGACATTTTCCCCCATGTGCTTTACAGATTGTTCCCAGTCAGTTTGCAAGTTATAGTCATTGCTATTTACCCGTCTTTTTTTTTTTTTTTCTAGTTTATTTATTTATTTTGAGAGACAGAGAGAGAGAGACGGAGGGAAAGAGAGAATCTCAAGCAGGCTCTGCGGTCAGCACAGAGCCCAACGCGGGGCTCGAATCCACGTGAGATCATGACCCGAGCCGAGATCGAGAGTCAGACGCTTCACTGAGCCAGCCAAGCACCCCTGTTATTTGCCTGTCTTATTTCAGCAATTACGTTATCATTTTGTGAAAACTCTTCTTCTCCGATCACCCTTTTTTTCATAGCAGACTGATTTTGTTCTATGGATGCAAGATTCTCTTGGACATGTCTCAAAATGCTGATTCCAAGTTTTGAAACGTTTTCCACATTAACTTGCCCCTCCAAAGTCAGTTTGTTTGCTTGTTCATGTTAGTGTTTCTCTGTCACGCTGTTGGTTTTGCTTCAACGTCTGGTGATTGGCCATTCATCTGAAGGACTAGATGACTACAGGTTGGCGCCGGGTTTGGGGTCCTCTGCAGTTGTGAAAGGCACTGTTCACCTGATGGGTTTTCTCTCTGAAAGCGACAGAGCGGCGCAAGTGAACGTTTGGGCGGGGGGGGGGGGGGGGGGCCGGGACGGGTGTGCCCACAGCAGGTTCCCATTTGTGAAGCATGCATAGGAAAGAGGTTGCCATCGGTGTCGGACCGGACATATCGAGTTTCAGGGGATGTTCTGCCAAGATGCCTTTTGTCTCTACATTCTCATGGCTGACCCCCCAATTACCTGGGCACTCCCTACTGTCTCCGACCACAAAAGTCCAAGTGGGGCTCCGTCTCTGGGCACAAGAAGTGCTTTATTTATAAAGCTGTTCTCACTGACTGTAGCCAGGGGTGAACACTACAGGAAGACACTGTGCACAGAGTTGGAGAACGGCCCATCTGCCTTGGCAGACTTATAACTAACTTCTCTGCTTTCTGCTCCATGACTCACTCTAGCCTCTACTAATTCAGAGCTTTTCCTGGGGCTCTGTTTGAAAGATTCTCAATCGTTTCTCCCATATTCCTTCTCTCATCCCTGTGTTAGCAGGGTGTGGGTTCCACATTATAACTTCCAGAAGTTGTTTTATTGTTCCTGAAAGGTCACATAACCGTGGTTTAGCGCACCGGCTCTAGAGTCAGACGGCTCGGCTGGGACAAGCTCTTAACCTCTCTGTGGCTCTGTTTGCTAATTGTTTTTCCAGTGTTAAAGTCTAATTTATTGATATTGCCTTATTGGGCTAGCCCAAGAATCAGCAAACAGTTTTTCTTTTTCTTTTTCAATTATTTTTGATGTTTATTTATTTTTGAGAGAGAGAGAGAGAGAGAGAGAGAGAGAGAGTGTGAGCAGGGGAGGGGCAGAGAGAGAAAGGGAGACACAGAATCCGAAGCCGGCTCCAGGCTCCGAGCTGTCAGCACAGAGCCCCAGGCGGGGCTCGAACTCACAAGCCATGAGATCATGACCTGAGCCCAAGGGAGACGCTCAACCGACTGAGCCACCCAGGCGCCCCTTCTTTTTCTTTTTTATTGAAATGTAGTTGACATAAGAATGTATTTGTTTCAGGTGGACAACATAGTGATTCATTTATATACATTATGAAGTGATCGCTGAGATAAATCTAGCTGCCATCTGTCACCATCCGGTGTTGTTACAATATTATTAACTATATTCCCTATGCCGTACTTTACAGCCCCCCTCTGTTTACTCATCTTTCAATTTAGATAATAATTGTAACTTTTCTGGTTTTTTGTCCTTCTTTTTATATTTCTTCTGGCATTTTCTCAGGATTTTGGGAGGACGACGAGATTAAATATGTGAACTCTGTCCATCACCTTGAACTGGAAGGGAGCGCTTGCATTTGAAAACAATAAAAATGGACGTTCTAGGTGGCTACTTTTCTACCATTTTGAATTTCACAATATCTTAGTTTACTTAGAATAGCACAGCCATAGGAAATCCTAGCGACCCTCTAATAGAGTACTCAGTCTTTAAAAATGAGCAAAGACTGGGGCGCCCGGGTGGCTCAGTTGGTTGAGCGTCTCACGATGTCATCGGGCTCTGTGCTGTCGGCACAGAACCTGCTTTGGATCCTCTGTCCCCCTCTCTCTCTGCCCCTCCCGTGCTGGTTCTCTCTCTCTCTCTCTCTCTCTCTCTCTCTCTCTCTCTCTCTCAAAAATAAACAAATAAACATTAAAAAATAAAATAAAATGACATCTTTAAAGAAAAGAAAAAGGAACAACAAACTTATTGGACCCCCTCCCGTACCTCCAGACTCTGCTCGATCTCTCCTCCCCTTTTCACTTCCTTTTTGCCAGTCTTTTCCTCTTGTCCCACCCCACTCGCATCTGCCTCCGGCCACATCCCTCCTTAAGATCACATATGATCTCCATGCCACAAAATCCAGCAGAAAATTCTGGGGCCCCAGGCTCTTGCAGTTCTCAGCAGCATTGGCCCCAGGTGACCAGCTCTGTCATCTTGAAACGTGTCCTTTGGGCTTTAGGACGCTAACACCCTCCGGTGTTTTATCCCGTTTCCTTGCCCGCTCCTTCTGGGGGTAATGTTTGCTGGCTCATGGCGACTACCCCGCCTCGGACCTCTCTCCTCACTGACCAGTGTCGTGTCTTCTCGGACGGCTCAAAGACTTCCTCCAAATCAACACGTTCAAACAGCAATCTTTCTTTTTCTCTCCCAAAGAAGACACTCTTGCAATGTTTCATAGCTCAGTGAGAGGCACACCAATCGATCAAGTGATGCACTAGCCAGATCCAGCAGTTGTCTTTGGTTCCCTTCCCCCTCTGGATCCAATTCAGCACCAAATCTATTTTATTTTCTCAATACGTCTTGAATCCATTCACTTCTCTCTACATCCACCTCCTTCCCCCCAACCCCCAGATGCGGCTATCACCACACCTCCCCCAGACTACTTGAGCAGCGCTCTGACAGGTCGGTCCGTCCGTGTGGCCTTGATTCTGCAACGCTTTCTCTACATCGCAGCCAGACGGATGGCTTCAGCACACATCTGATTGGGTCACTTCCCCCCCCCCCTCCCCCCACACCCCTCCACACAGACCTCCACCAAATCCTTTAATAGCTTCTTTTTATTCCTAGGAAAAAATGCAAACTATCTCAATGCAGGCCGCACTAGCTATGACCACCCCCCAACCTTGGGTGGTTTGCCGTTTCTCAGCCTGTCAGATCTCAGGTCCGGCGTTAGTTCCCCAGGGAAGACAGTGTTCCCTGATGAAGTCAGAGCTGCTTATCAGTGGCGCTTCTGTGCCCCGACATTGGCTTATTACCATTGCAGATGTGCGTTCATTTGGTGCATACTTGAATCATTTGTCTCCCCCCTGCCACTCATTCCTTCATCCGGCAGATATTCACCGAGCCCCTACTGTATACCGGGCATTATTTTAGAAGGGGAGGCAAACTGTAAACAAATAAATATGCAACATGACGTCAAGCAGCAAAAAGTGCTCTGAAGAACTGAGAAATGGGCTAACAGGACAGAGAGTATGGGACGTTGCTGACGTGGGATAGGGCACTTCCAGAAGCCTTCTCAAAGTGACCGAGTGGGGGCGCCTGGGTGGCTCAGTTGGTCAAACCCCAGACTCTTGATTTTGGCTCGGGTCCTGATCTCACGGTGTGTGACAGTGCCGAGCCTGCTTAAGATTCTCTCTCCCTCTCTCTCCGCCCCTCCCATACTTGTGCTCTCTCTGTCTCTCTCAACGTAAAATAAATAAATAAATAAATAAAAAGTAACAAAGTGACTGAGCGGAGAGGTAACAAGAGGGCAAGTCCCGAGGGTGTGTGGGGGATGGGCATCCCAGGGAGAGGATGTTGACCCCATTCAAGGAAAGGCCGGGAACCCTGCAGGGCTGGAGCTTAAGGGAGGGGAGGGTGGGGAGAGCGGCCGAGACCAGGGGGTGGGGGCAGTTCCTTCCCTTGGGCCCTTGTCACCGGGACGTGGGAAGAGAAGCCAGTAGAAGCTTCCAAACAAGGAGTGACTCGATTCTACGCATGTTCTAAAATGATCCCTGGTGCTGTCTTGAGGTGTTTGGCCCAAGAAGGGCCACGGGTGGAAGGAAGGAGCCCCGTTAGGCTCTGGGGCGGTGCTGAGGAGAAAGGGTGGGCGCTCAGACCTGGGCGAGCCTGGGGGAGGTGGTGGGAAAGCGATGCATTTTGAAGGTAGAACTTGCGGGAGTCGTTGATGTGTTTTTCTCCAAACCCTCCAGTGGGTTTCCTTTTCACTTGGCGCAAAAGTCAAAGCCTCAGCGTGGCCCGTGGGGCCCTCTGATCTGGCCCCGTCTCCCTCGCCTCCCTCCTTCTCCAGCCCCGCTGGCCTCCTCGCCCTTCTGCGAACAGACCAAGCACGAGTCCCCCCCCTTCTGCCTTTGGTTTCCCCCGGATATCAGGGAAAGCGGAAATGCACACGGTGTGCCCCCTCAGGGTTCTGCTCCAATGTCACTTTGTCGGAGAATCCTGTCTCCGTGGTCCCGTACGTCCCCCTTCCCTGCTTCCTTTTCCCGGCTCACTGCTCTTTGCGGCACTGACTGCCGTCTGACATACACACGCCGCACACGTGTCTGTGAACACCCCGGCACGTAGGCTGGGTGTGTATTCCTTCCATGACGGCGGAGATGTGGTCTCCCTCTGGGGCCCACGGAAGCCCGTGACACGTCCGGAATTCTCGGGGTGTGGGCTCCCCTCTTCTGCCCTCGGGGAGAGAGAGGGAGAACGCTGGGATGGGCCGAACACACTTTCCCTGTCCCTGAGAGTGAAGGTGACTGATGTTCTAGACGCCGGTGACTCTGTGTGTGGTTTCCGGCAAACAACTGGCCGCCTCCTTTAAGAGACAATATCACTAAGTGCTTTGTTTTAATGCAAAAAGAAAGAAATAAAAAAGAGCTCCCTCTGTTCCTCATTCCTGCAGGTGCCCAACCCGAAGGACTTGTCGGAGTGCATTTTCTGCATTCTTAATAGATAGCCAGCAGGAAATGCCTCTTATAGCCCGGGCTGGAGGGGTAGAAAGTAGCGAGGGGAGGGTACAAAATCCCCAGCCCCTGCTTCCGCAAGCCCTGAGCTGCTCCAAAGTGGGCCAGGCGACTCTGACCACCCCTAAGCACCTTTGCCCAGCCCTGGGATCTTGCTGTCTCAGTTCGATGGTCAGGAGTTAAGGTAAGAGAAGCTGGTGACTTTGGGGGGGCGGGGGGGGTGGCAAGGAGTGATGGAAATTCAACTGTGAAGGAATCGGGGCGGGGAAGCGGTGAGCATCCCACGCTTTGCTCACTGATAGACATCTGGTCCCTTTGGGGCTTTCGTGCCAAGTGGCGACCTCTCTGACACGACACCCCACCCCCCACCCGAGGTGCCTGGTACCATTCTGCAGACGGGTGGGAACCGCGTCCCTGCAGGCAGACTGCTGGCATTGGAGTCCGTGTTGGAGTATTTGTGCAGAAGTTTGGCCATTATTTTGAGGTCGAGTTGGAGCGCTTGGCGCCTTTGTCGTTTCCATGCTGGGGACATCGCAAGCGACCAGGGTACTTTTGTGATTATGCTATTCTAGCCGCACAGCTGGCAAAGCTTGACCTTAGGGTTTTGTCTGCAAGAGGCTTTTGCTACAAGCCGGGGACTGGGACCGGGCCGTCTCCCGGAAGGTCCCACCCTCTCTCCGCCTTCTCTTCAGCCAGACCCCAGTTCACTCCTGGAGTCGTTTGGGGATGGAACTGCCCGTGTTCCTCCCGAGGTGCCGTGAGATGCAGCTTTGCAAAGGCTGTAGATGGTAACATTTCTCTGAATTTCATAGCCCTCCGAGGGGGCTACGAACCTTCCCACCGAGGTGTGGGTGCCGGCCGGACGCTTGCCCTTGAGCCAGATGCAGAGACGTAACCCATGGTTTCCCTTGGGGACGTGCGTCCGTGTGTTTGGGGAGGACGAGATAGGGCAGAGGTAGCAGTTGTGGCTTGTTCAAGATCCCACTTGCGTAAGGTCTGATCCTTCCAAGGTGATGGGGATGAGGCGTTGCCTCTGGCTCTCTCTCTAACCTTTCCTGGCTGTGGCCAGCGGCCTGTGGTCTCTGTGCTCTTTACCCGAGGAGACAAGGGCCGTGCTCCAGGGCCCTGATGTCCCCAAGGGTCCGGCCGGCTGTGGCTTCAGGGAGACTCCGCAAAGACAGATTTGCAAGCTGTGTCAAGCCTGAGCTGAGATCAGTGGCCACTGGCATTTCCAGGGGTAAAGCCGTGAGTCCTGCAAAGGTGCGAAGCAGCCCTCGCAAGTAGCAGCTTTACGGAGGCGCCTGGAAGGGGTGCACAGATGTTCTGCCTGTATCCCCCAAAGGAAACCAGGTGGCTGCTTTAGGGCCTGGCTCCAGGTTCCCTAGATATCAGAAGCCAAGCCTTTACGTTTGGTAGACTGGGGCGGACGGAGGCTCATAGAAGGGGACTGTTAGTCCCACCAGGTAAGGGACGGTGGGGAATGGACAGACACTGAAGCTAGAGAGGGTTCAAACCCCAGCTCTGCCTGCCACACGCCTAGCTGTGCGGCCCGGGTAGTTCATTTCCCCTTCTGGGCCCCCATATTGCTCATCTGCAAAATGGGGTAATAGTGCCTGCTCCGAGGGCTGTAAAGACTGGAGAGAATATCCATATAGCTTCAGGCACCGAGGAGGTATTTCGTAATCCGCGGCTTTAGAAAAAGTGCTGCCTCCCAACATTTATCATGACCTTATCCTTCGTAACAGCTTTGCTTTCCTTTTTTGTTTTTTTCTTTTGCTGTGTTTTCATACAACTGTGTCCATTTAAGGTGTTCCGTGTTAATTTGATAAATGTGTATATACATTGTCATAGGATGGCCCCTCTAGTGATCATGCGTAACCTCACATAGTTACTTTCTATTCGGCAGGTGGAATAGTTTAGTTCTAGTCTCTGCAAATCGGAGGATTATACTGCGATAGGGTTGTGTGTGAGTTCTCTGTACGGTCTTAGGTCTTTGGGGTTTATTTACTCCTTATAACTTTGTATCCTAAACAAGACTTACCCGGTTCCCTCCCGCCCCCCCCCCCCAGCTGCTCGTAATCATCACTTTAATCTCTGTTTCTATGAGTTTGGCTTTTTAAAATTCCGCACACTAGTGATATTATACAGTACACTTGACTTTTGAACTACAAGGGTTTGAACTGCATGGGTCCACTTATGCAGTCTTTTTTTTTTTTTTTTTTTTTTACAGAGCAGCGCTTTAAATGTATTTTCTCTTCCTTACGATTTTCTTTACGCTTCTTTTCTCTGACTTTACTGTAAGAATGCAGCGCATAATACATATACAAAATATGTATTAAGTGACTGTTTGCGTTACCAGTAAGACTTCCGGTCAACAGTGGGCTATTCGTAGTCAGCATCCCAAACTCATAATGTGCTCAAGGATAACGCCTTTGTTTTATTTCTGCAATGCTGAGTATCTGGATATAGCACGTGCCTTAAAAAAAGTTTTTTTTTTTTAATGTTTATTTATTTTTGAGACAGAGAGAGACAGCATGAGCGGGGGAGGGGCAGAGAGAGAGGGAGACACAGAATCCAAAGCAGGCTCCGGGCTCTGAGCTGTCGGCACAGAGCCTGACGCGAGGCTCGAACTCATGGACCATGAGATCATGACCCGAGCCGAAAAGTCAGGACGCTTAACCGACTGAGCCACCCAGGCGCCCCGCATGTGCTTTTTTTAATCGAGGAATAATTTACCTTTAGTGAAATGCGCAGATCTTGAGCGTACCATCTGATGGATTTTGACAAACGTGTACACCCACATAGGACATTCACCCTCCAGATGTAGGACCTTTCGAACACCCGTGAGAGTTCCTCATGCCCCTTCCCGATTTCCACCCTACAGCCAGCCACTATTCTGATTTCTACCCCCACAGGTTATTTCTGCCAGTCTCGTGTAAGTGGAATCATACAATATGTGGTCTTTTGTGTCTGGGGTTTTTTTTTTTTTTTTTTTCACCCAACATAGTATTTCTGTGATTCTCCATGCTGTTGTGTGGATGGGTAGTTTTTGCCTTTTTCATTGTTGAATGACATTCCGTTATACGCTAGCGTCACAGCTAGTTTATTTATAATCCTGGTGATGGGCATTTGGCTCATTTCCACTTTTTGGCTATTATAAATAAAGCCGCTATGAATATCCTATACAAGTCTTTGTACGGACATAGGTTTTCGATTCTCCTGGCTCTTTGTATCTAGAAGTAGGATTGCTGGGTCATATATATAGCAAGCATATGTTCAACTTTATCAGAAACTGCCAAACACTGTTGCAGAGTGGTTGTTGGCGTGTGGTTTTGTTTTTTTTTTTTTTGTTTTTTTTTTTTTTTTGGAATAAGGATACAAAGGATTCATTTTTCAGGTCGGGCCTGGTGATGCTTACTTAGCGTGGCGGTCCACCAGGGTGAAACAGAACGATGTGCTCAATTGAAAGCTGTGTTGTTATGAAGGCTTCATGACGGCAGAGCCCAGTTATGACTGGGGCCAGAATGAGTCGGAAAGGAGAACTTTTTGGAAGGGTCCCCTGCTCATCACAATCGATTGACACTAGGAACCTAAAAGAATGGGCTGCAAAATTCATCGTCTCCAGCCTCTTAATTTTACCCAAGAGGAATCTGCATCCCGGAGAGGCTATGTGCCTCCCCCCAAATCACACAGCTGAGGAAAACCCCAGGTCTTCTGACTCCTAATTGGTATGATTGCCTTGCCTTGTGCTTCCTCTGCATGACATGGCATTCAGGCACTCGGCCATTGTTTAGTGACTAGAGAAGAACACAGAACATAGCTATTGAACTGTAATCATTTCCATCATATTCACAAGAATGAATAAAAGTGCTTTTAGCCAGAGCACCTTGGCAAGTGGGGTTGGGGGGGCCAAAGGTTAAGAAGCACAGGCTACTTCTCTAGTAAAGCAAGGCCACGCAGGAGGTCTTGAGTGCCCACTGTGTGCCCAGTCCTGGCTTTGGTGCGAGAGGACAGTCTCTGCTCCAAAGGAGCTCACGGTTAGGATACAATGATGGACGCCAAGTTTAAGGCAATTCAGCAAAGGGCTATCGAGCTTCTACGGCATCCCGGGCATTGTTCTAGGTGTGGAGCATCTGGCGGCCAACGGGGTCGACATCCTGGCAATCTTTCAAAAGCTTTTCACCAACGTTGCCATATATATTAGCGTAAACCATGTTCGTTCTTGAGATGTGTATTTGGTTCAGAATTTATGTGTCCGGAGGCCTTAGGACCGGTGCTGTTTTTAGGTGCTCGTGTCCAGCACGGGGTGGGGGGTGGGTGCAAGGATCAACAGCATCAGGGGGTGGGGAGAATTTGATGTGTCTCATTCCCTTGCACGAAAGCGGTCAAGGCAGAAAGCAATGCTTGTTACGAAAAGTGGAATCTTCGAATACCCCCTGGATTGCTTGGTCAAGCTGTCCGGGGAGGGGGATCCTTTGTTTTGCAGGAGGAAGGCACTAACCCAGGAGGCAAGTTACGGTTTGGGCCTCAGGGGCCGGTTGTTTTTTTTTTTTTTTTTTTCTGCTGTTTAACTCCCCGCTGTTCTTGTAGTGGAGTTGCCAGATCGTTCTCATCTGAGGCTCTTGAGGACCCCTTCGGCGCTTTGTAGACTCTTGTCTTGGTCCCTGAACGTTGATCACACAGGGCTCCTCGCCTGGTGCTCAGACCAGCGCAGCGGGGTGGACGAGCTCCCGGGCGCCGCTCAGGGGCTCGGGGTTCCCTGGAAGCATCGTGAGAGCTTTTGGGGTGCTTGTCCCCCAGGGGCCCCTCATCCAAACGATAGCCAAGCCGCTCGGAAAAATGGTGCCAGTAACGTTTTGTGTTCGATCTGCAGCTGTCATCTGCGTCCCTCACGATGGAAGAAACGGGGAAGACCACTATCCAGCTGCAGAGACCCATAAAGACTGAGTGGAATTCTCAGTGCGTCCTTTTCACCTATTTCCAAGGGGACATCGGCAGCGTAGTGGACGAACACTTCTCCAGGGCTCTGAGCAGTGTCAAGAGGCCCCAGCGACTGAGCCCCTCGAGCCAGAGTGCAGATGTGATCCTGAGGAACGGTGAGCAGGCTGGGTGGGAGGAAGCTGGAAGTTTCTATCAAGGCTGTCACGGAAAGACCGGTTCTGCGATGCCTTTGTGCTCACACGCGTGTATTTGCCGCAGGCGAGTCACACTGTAAATGAGAAGCCGCACCCGTTTCTTAGAAGTTTCTTGTCAAAATCGGGACACCTGGGTGGCTCAGTCGGTTGACCGTCCGACCTCGGCTCGGGTCGTGATCTCGCGGTTCGTGAGTCCGAGCTCGTGAGTTCGAGCCGACTGAGCCACAGCAGGCGCCCCTGTTTCTTTTTGTTTCTTTTTGAGAGAGAGAGACAGACCCAGTGTGAGTGGGGGAGGGGAGGTGGGCAGAGAAAGGGGGAGCACGGAGCCCGACGTGGGGCTCGATTGAACCCATGAACTGTGAGATCGTGACCTGAGCCGAAGTCAGACGCTTAACCGACCGAGGCACCCAGGCGCCCCCCTCCAAACACCATTCTGAAATGTGCAGTGGACCAGGGCCTGGTTGATTTTTAAAAACTCTCTGTTGGGGGAGGGGGAGGAACTCTCTACTGTACTTGCCCAGCACCCACATCGAATGCCCGGCCCCCCCTTGGGCCTTGGTTGCTTGTTTTGTGCAAAGCTGCCAAACGGGTCCTCTGCCTGCGCGGGAAGATGTCCCCTGTTTGCAGAATCCATGACTCTGGCTTTGCTCTTTGGGCCTGGACGCGGACGTGGTGTATATCTGATGTGTTCACCTTTGCAGCATTTAGTGCTTTCCTAGAAGTTATTTGTCCAGCCAGGCGACGTGATTTTCCCCCAGTCCCAGGACACCAAAGGGCAGGATGTAAAGTTTGCTGTTGCCGTGGGCGCGAAGGGCAGGGGGCGGGGAGCGGGGAGTGCCATCCAACAGTGTGATGAGTACTTAGAGGCGGGCCAGGAATGAGTGTGACCAGTCATCCGCGGCACTTGGTTGCCCCCTCTTTCACAGGGCACCCAGGTGGCTCAGTCAGTTGAGCATCCAACTCTTATTTTCAGCTCTCAGGTCAGGATCTCACAACCCCCTTCGGATTCTGCGTCTCCCTCTCTCTCGGCCCCTCCCCCGCTAGAGCTCTCTCTCAAAATAAATAAATAAACGTCTAAAAAAAAAAAAAGATGCCCTCCCTCTGCCCCTTCCCCTGCTCGAGCTCTCTAAAATAAAAAATAATTAGAAAAAACCTCCTTCATTTGGATTCCGTAACATCACGCTCTCTTGGTTTTCCTCCTTCCTCTCTGGTTACTACTCCTTCAAAAAAAAAAAAGAGGTTTATTTATTTTTGAGAGAGAGAGTGTGTACCAGTAGGGGAGGGGCAGAGAGAGAGGGAGAGACCCAGAATCGGAAGCAGGCTGTCAGCACAGAGCCCGACGCGGGGCTCGAACCCACAAACGGCGAGATCATGACCTGAGCTAAAGTCAGATGCTTATTTTACTGAGCCACCCAGGTGCCCCCAAATTCTGTCAGTTTTACCTTCAAAATATATCCAAGTTCTGGGGTGCCTGGGTGGCTCAGTCAGTTGAGTGTCAGACTCTTGATTTCGGCTCAGGTCACGATCTCACAGTTCCGTGGGATCGAGCCCCATGTTGGGCTCTGAACTGGGGGTGCAGAGCCTTCTTGGGATCCTCTCTCCCTCTCTCTCTCTCTCTCTCTCTCTCTCTGCCTGTCTCCCCCTCACGCGCACATATGTACGTGCTCTTTCTCCCAAAATAAATAAACATGAAAAACAGTATATATCCAAGTTCTGACCACTTCTCCCCACCTCTGCTGCTATGATGCCATCATCTCACCCTGGATTTTGGCTTCCCGATTGCTCTCCCTGCTTCCACCATTGCTCCCCTTCAGTCTGTTCTCAAAGTAGCCATCAGAATGGTATCACTAAAACGACAATCTCCTCCTATCTCTCTTCTGTTCAGAAGCTTCTAGTAGCTTCCTGTGTCTTGCAGTCAAACCCAAAGTCTTGAATGGGGCCCCACTCTCTTCCCGATTTCATCTCCTCCCACTAGCCTCCTCGCTATTTGTAGGATGTGCCAAGTACAATCCCGCCTCAGGCCCTTTGCACTTCCTTTCCCCTCTCCCTGAAATGCTCTTTCCCCAGATAACTGCCTGACTTCCCCTTTTCTTCATTCAGGTCTCCCCTGGAACGTCACCTCTTCGTCCAGGCCTTCTCTGCACAATCTCTTTAAAAAATAGAAGCCCCCCCCCCCAACCCGTCAACCTCTGTCATCTTACACTATCTTATTTTATTTTTTATATTTTATTTTTATTATATCTTTTCTTTCTTGTCTCCTCCCATCCTCTAGACTCTGGATTCCGTGGCAGCAAGGACTCTGTGTTAATTGCTGCTTCCCAAGTAGCTAGCCCAATGCCCGACACAATATCTCTTGAATGAATGAAATTGTGATTTGGATCATAGGCTACTGATGTCTGCCATAGAAGGCGCCACTCAAGAGAGTGAACACCATGTGATGTATGGCTTTAGAACCGGATAGCCTGGGGCCCAGGCCAGCTCCACCATTGATTAACAACTTGATCTCCGGTCACATCACTTCCTCTATCTGTGCCTCGGTTTCCTCATCTCTACAATTGAGTATTATTGAACTATAGAAGGAGTCAGTGACATAATGCATATCCACTGGCACATAGTGAGTGCCATGTAGGTGTTATTTTGTGTGGGTATGAGGGCCTGTGTTCAAAGCATTAAGACCACAGAGCAGCAGGCCCCACCCGGAAGCCTGCACGTTTTCTAGGGACTTCTGGGCCCTCTGTGGCGGCTGTACGGTTTCCTATGCCTTCTGACTTCATTCTATTCTGTGACACCCCTGTGCGTGAAGGGAACTTGGACGTGGCCCTGTTCCTTGTCCAAACCAACCTTCCCAGGTCAACCAGAGAGGCAGCCATCTTCCCCACTACCTTCCCGGTAGCGTTTTCCCTGTGAGAATCTCCCAGAGCCCTCGCCTGTCAAGATGTCTTCCACACAGACCGTGGGGTGGGCTAGGCAAATGTTGGCCCAGCTGACTGAGCAAAGGAGGGCCCGTGCTCCTCAAGGCCTGTCTTTGCTGTGAGGAGTCAAGTGTTTCACCAGCTTTGCTGCCTCAGGGGAGGCCCCGTGGAAAAAGGGCAGCCCCCCCAGTGGTTCTCACAAGAGGTGTTGTGTGAGAGACAGGCAGCTTCGGAAGTGGTGGCAAATCCATAAAGTGGCCTTTCATGACTGACCGTTAGCAGTGTCTCAGCCCCTGCGGGCCAGGCCCAGGCTGCTCTCACTACCAACGCGGCCGCTTTCTAAGGGTGCTCTGTCAAGCCAAGTATGCAAAGCCCAAACACGGAGACCCACGTGGCTGGGAAATGCCATCGAATTTCCTGGCTGCTTTTCCCAAATCAAACTTGTTTTAATTTACCTATGTATATTTTTATACTGGCCGTACTTCAGAAAAGAAAACGCAGGGTGAAGTCATTTTCAAATGATCCCCCTTTTAAAAGGACTCCTGGGCTTCAGAGTCGGTAACCGGAGAAGCTTCAGTAGTTAACCACTTCTGGGGCGGGAGACATGGTCCCGGGGCACGTCCCGCTCTGTATTCTTCCCGTCCCAGTCCCAGTCCCAGTCCCAGCCCCAGGCTGGGCGATGTTGCTCAGGGGCTGCTGAGAGGTGAGTGGATGTATACCTGAGCACCCAAAGGCCTTGGGAGCCAGACCCAAAAGATCCCACCTTCTTCTCTCTCCCCTCAACCATAATCCACTGGGAAGGCACTAGTGTCTCTTTGAAACCAGGCTGATCTGACACAGATCCTGCGCTCTTAGCCACTTGAAAATACTGCCCACGTTCTGTGTTTCATTTTCATTTTCACCAGGGAAAAGGTTCTGGATAACCCGCCAAAGACTAGGTACCCCAGGGAGGCGACCGTAAGGCGGAGAGGGGGACTGAGCAGGTCGCCTCAGAGGCCTGGAGCAGAATCGTGTCCTGTAAGCGGTCCCTGGTGTTGTTTCAACCTCGGCTAATACAAACAATATCCTCTTTGTTTCTGGGGAGAATGAATAAGAGACCAGCGCCACTAGCCAAGGAGGCAGAGAAGGGAGCGTCCATGCGTACAGATCGGACAGGGCCAGAGGTTGGACTTCTCGTGGTGCAAGACGTGTGTGCTGGGAGGGTGCTTCGTTTTAACTTCTTCAGAGAGCAGGATTTGTATTAAAGGTGGAGACAGAGGGGCGCCTGGGGGGCTCGGTCGGTTAAGCGTCCGACTTCGGCTCGGGTCATGATCTCGCGGTCCGTGAGTTCGAGCCCTGCGTCGGGCTCTGTGCTGTCAGCTCGGAGCCCGGAGCCTGCCCAGGATTCTGTGTCTCCCTCTCTCTCTGCCCCTCCCCTGCTCCTGCTGTCTCTGTCTCTCAAAAATAAAGGCGGAGACAGAAAGGGGAAGAGGTCAATCTTTTACAACTGTGACTCGAATTCTTGGAGTCACGTGGTTTCCCCAGTTTTTACTTAAAATAACTTTTTCCAATCACAAAAGTACTGTTATCTTTTCAAAATGAGCATCTATGCACCCTGCTACGTTTCATAGCATATCATCATTTTGGACATAAATCGCGTATCTCTCCCTCCCATGCCGTTACATGTTCTGCTACATCATTTTAATGGCTCAAGCGTATGCATTTTAGGGCGCCTGGGTGACTCAGTCATTAATCATCTGACTTTGGCTCAGGTCATGATCTCACAGTTGGTGAGTTCGAGCCCTGCTCCGGGTGAACACAAGCCCCGGGTGAGCCCCACTTCTCTCTCTTTCTCTCTCTCTCTCTCTCTCTCTCTCCCTGCCCCTTTCTCTCTTTCTGCCCCTCTGTCACTTGTGTCCTCTCTCTTTCTCTCAAAAACAAAGGAGTATGCTTTTTATTTATTTATTTATTTATTTATTTTTTATTATTTTTTTTTTCAACGTTTATTTATTTTGGGGACAGAGAGAGACAGAGCATGAACGGGGGAGGGGCAGAGAGAGAGGGAGACACAGAATCGGAAACAGGCTCCAGCCTCCGAGCCATCAGCCCAGAGCCCGACGCGGGGCTCGAACTCACGGACCGCGAGATCGTGACCTGGCTGAAGTCGGACGCTTAACCGACTGCGCCACCCAGGCGCCCCTGGGAGTATGCTTTTTAAAGATCTATGGAATCTTACAATTTTTGGACACTGGATTGTTGTCAATTTTTCACCGTATTCTAAATATCATTTTGCATATCTTTGTAGCTAAATTTTTGCACCCATCATTGATTTTATCCCCAAATCGCCCTAAGGGCAATGACTGGATCAAAGGGTGCATACAAATCCCACAGAGATATTATGCCCGCCTGCCACCCTTCCAACGCCAGTAGTTCGTGAAAACGCCCAGCTCCCTCTGTTCTTTGGAATATTGTGGAGACATAGCTGCTGAGGGCATGAGTTTGGCAATCAGACCGCTTAGCGCCATCGTGGCATCTGCCTTGCTGTGCGGGTCACATGAGATCACGCACACAGAGTGCTAAGCAAGGTGCCTGGCCCATAATAAGTGCTCAATAAACAAAACTGTTCCAGGGCTGCCCGGGCGGCTCTGTCAGTCGAGCATCCGACTGTTGATCTTAGCTCAGGTCATGACCCCGGGGTCGTGGGATCGAGCCCCGTGCCGGGCTCTGCGCTGAGCACGGAGCCTACTTACGACTGTCTCTCTCCCTCTGCCCCTCTCCTCCTTCTCTCTCCCTACTAAGAAAAAATTGCTTTAAAACTGTTCTGGATTCACAGTTGCTCCTGCCCACCCCTGATGTAGTATTCTTCGGAAATGGATACACAACGCGCAATGGCTTCTGAAAATTCTCTCCACAGCCACTGTCTACGCCATCCTCCACATTGAACATGCACCTGCTTCTGCTGCCCTGGCACCAGGTGGCCAACGGCAGGGGGCGGGGGGGACCCTCCGGCCTCATGCCGTTACCATTGTGCTTTCCCCTGGGTGGATCTACGTGGAGAGTTCCAAACCAGGAAAGAAGCATGTGAATGTGAGCCCCCAATAACAATTGGTAATAATCAACAACAGCCACAGCCAGGTGCTATGCAAGTCCTTGAGGGTGTGATGGTGAACAAAAGAGAAATGGTTTCCGTGTTCCTTTTTTTTTAGATGTTTATTCTTGAGAGAGAGAGAGAGACAGAGACAGAGACAGAGCATGAGTGGGGGAGAGGCAGAGAGACAAGGAGAGACACAGAATCCAAAGCAGGCTCCAGGCTCCAAGCTGTCAGCACAGAGTCCGACACGGGGCTCGAACTCATGAACTGTGAGATCATGACCTGAGCTGGAGTTCAAGGCTTAACCAACTGACCCACCCAAGCGCTCCCGTGTTCTTTTTTTTTTTTTTATGTTTATTTATTTATTTTGAGGGACAGAGACAGTGAGTGGGGTGGGGGCAGAGAGAGAGGGAGAGAGAATCTCAAACAGGCTTGGGGCTTGATCCTGGGAACCGTGAGATCATGGCCTACGCCAAAATCAAGAGTCAGATGTTTAACCGACTGAGCCACCCGGGTGCCCTGATTTCTGTGTTCTCCAAGCTTCCTGGCTAGTGGGGAAGACCAAGTGTGAGTGAGTGAGTGAGTGAGTGGAGACATTGCAGATGAGGGTTACTGCTAAAAAGTGTCCCAGAACCAACATGTCCCTTGACTGGTCTCTGCTTGTGAATGTAGTTTGGGGTTACATAAAACTGCAGTCTTCCTTGGCGCTCCTTCTCTCATCTCTAGAGGTAACTGGTGGGGGGACCTTGGGTAAGAAACTGTCACCAGGGTCACTTCTAGCAGCAGCAGCAGCAACCTTGAGTCAGTCAGGACTGTGGCTCAGGATGCCTTCCCGGTTCACAGGGTAGGGGGCTGTGGCTGCTGGAAAGAGTGGCTCATTAAAATTCAGGGTCTCAACTCCGTGGGACACCAGCACCCATGCCTGCTCTAGAAAGGCGGCTTTCCCCGGGCTCCCAAGGCCCACTGTGGGGCTGCTGTGAATGTGGGATTTGGGACACTGTGCCTCCCCACACGCTGCCATCCAAACTGAGCACAGTGACCAAGCGGACCTGCTCCTGGGTAGCTCCCTTGGTTGAACGTCCAACTCTTTACTTTCGGCCCGGGTCATGATCTCAGTCGTGGGATCGAGCCCCTCATTGGGCTCCATGCTGGGCATGGGGACTGCTTGAGATTCTCTCCCTTTCTCTCTCTCTCTCTCAAAATATTCCAAAGACCCTGGGGCCCTGCCTTGCACATTTCAAGCATTCAGTGCCTAGGTCAGATGCTACACATTGTTTCTAACTTGTACTCGGGACATGCGATACCTTATTCCACACCAAGCACACGTAGCGATTATACTAAGTCAGCTTAATCTTTCTCTATTTGTGCCACGCGGGATCCTGAATCGCTGCTGGTCTGCAGATATCAATTTTCAAAAGTGGTGTTCATCCCCAAGAACAAATCTTTATACGTTCCCTTGCCCTTGGTTTCGCTGAAAGGCCAACCATCGGGCCGTTGCTCACGGTGAGTGGTGCGAAACGTTGGGTAGAATGTCTGTGCCGCGTAAGTTAGGGCTTATTTTGCTCTTATCTATATTACATGAAAAGCTAGGATGGGAGGAGGGGGGAGGCTCCAGTGTCACTGCACAGACCACTCAGCTGTTTTTGTCTTGTACACAATCCAGGCAAGTGGAACATTCAGGAGAGCTGGGAGAGGCACATGTGCAGGGGGGCGGGGAGGAGGAGAGAAGGGGACCAGTCTCCCCAGCCCTCCGATCTTCCTTTGTCTCACGCCCACGCCCCCCTTCATTATCTTGGCTAGATGAGTGCCAGACCTCTCTCCCTCCTCCCCTCTTGCCTGAGTGGGTGTTGCGAATAGAGAAAACATCCATCCGTGTCATGAGCCGTCCTAGACTTTTTGAACACTCAGATTCAGCTGCTACCATAGGAACAGTTAGAACAGTGTCTATGAGACCGAAGGAGGCTCCGGCCTCGTTAGCTGGTCCGCAAGAACTTTGCAAGAAGACACAGACAGAGTCACCCCTTGACCTTGAGCATTTTGCTTCTGCGGGAAGAGGTGCAAACAACCATTTCTGTACCCATCACTTATGGCTCCAGCTCGGATCCCTGCTTGGCTAATCTGCTCCGCTCACTTGGTCCAGTCTTAACATCCCCATGCCCCAGATCCCTCTAGAAAATGGGGTTTCAGCGCCTCGACTTCTTTGAGTGACTTACACAGGCAAATGTTAAACCCTTCATAAAGTTCTGTGGGGTCCTTCTGTTTGGTGTATTCAAACCACCGGCTGTAAAATAAAGCCAGCCGGCAACAGCCAAACAGAAATCACCTTTAATCAAGCAATTCTACTTCTAGAAAAGTTTCCCGGAGGGGCTCTTTGGTCATAGATGCAAAGATGTACATACAGAGATGTTCCACCACGGGTGCGATTGAGATCATTGAAACGATGGAAATAACTGAGTTGCCCACAAATACCATGTCTGTTGGCCACATTATTAGTGTCTCAGGAGGGAATACTGGGCAGCTATTGAAAAGGCTGGTGTTGGCTCCGTTCGGGGATGTGTTTAATGATGCAAAAGCAGCCTTCGAAATCATACGTGATGTGAAAGCCGCGCGGGCCTGGATGGAAACAAATCCCGGAAAGAAGGCGGATGATGGTCTGTGGTGATGATGGTTAAGCTGGGCTTTGTGGGTTCACTTTTTCTACATTTTCTTCAGATCAGAAAAAGAGTACGTATTAACCAGGAAAAAAATGAAGCTCCTTCCACGTCGCGAACAATGACCGCCTAACATGTCTTACGAATCTTTCCTTCCCAGATGGTGACATGCCTCCGAATCGGTGGCGTTTCTCTTCTCAGTGGACAAAGCCAGAGCCCGGAGCATCTTTTGCATACGGCGCCACCGACTGCAGCTTCCATGGGCCCGGTCTCATGACTATGGATCACTACCCGGTGCCCCTGGCGGGGAGCCCGTCCGTTCCGTCTGGCGAGCCGTGGCCTTACCCCTCCCCGGCCAGCCCCAGCTCCTCGGAGCCTGGCTACTCTCACACCTACTCCGGCGGGCACGTGCCATCCGAGCCCCAGCCTGATGGGAAGTATGAGCCTTTCCTAAGCCTCCTCCAGCAGGACCGATACCTAGCCCCTCCTCAGGAAGCTGCGGTGTGGGAGGATTGCAGCTCTGCTCCGACAGCCGGAAGCACGGGATTGACCTTCAACTTGCCTGCCGGCTCAGCCCACTGTAAGGAAATGCCTCCGGATGCTCGGGGGATGGCTTCCGATTGGTTGCAGTTGAGAGGGAGTGGGCATGAGATGGGGTGCTAAGACTCATTGCTCCCACTCCAGACGTGGGGCTTCTGAGGGATGGGACGTTGTGCTCGAACGTTCCGTAGACCTAAGCCTAAGTGAACTTGCTAAGCTTCACTGAGGGTCACAGCTTAATGATTCAGGGTTACCCAGGGAGCCAGCCAGATGGGCTTGGCCCCGAATATTGACCCCAGTCTGTTGACTCGGGACTTATCCTAGAAAAATGATTTCGGTGGCGCCCTAAAAAAATCACAGGGTCCTGCATTCACCTCGCTGTAAGCCGCCAAAGAATCCGGCTGTAAAACGGAGCTCTGTGGCATACCTACGGGCTCCAACTCCATCCTCCAAACAGGTTGGCAACTCGCAGTGACGCCCGGTTCCCGGGCAAAACCAAGGGCCATCTATACCAACCATCTGCTCCAAACATTAAAATTCAAAGCCACTCAATGAGAAAAAATGAAATCTGGCCTTTTGTAGCAACGTGGATGGAACTGGAGAGTGTGATGCTAAGTGAAATAAGCCATACACAGAAAGACAGATACCATATGGTTTCACTCTTACGTGGATCCTGAGAAACTTAACAGGAACCCATGGGGGAGGGGAAGGAAAAAAAAAAAAAGAGGTTAGAGTGGGAGAGAGCCAAAGCATAAGAGACTGTTAAAAACTGAGAACAAACTGAGGGTTGATGGGGGGTGGGAGGGAGGGGAGGGTGGGTGATGGGTATTGAGGAGGGCACCTTTTGGGATGAGCACTGGGTGTTGTATGGAAACCAATTTGACAATAAATTTCATACATAAAAAAAAAAAAAAAATTCAAAGCCACTGTAGAGCCCGGTGGTCCGTGGCTTGTGCTTTGCACTCTGGGCCCCAACCCGATCAGTTTCCCTTGGGTTCCCACTCCCTGGCCACCACCTCTCCCCCTGAACTAAAACCCCCTTAAGGCTCCTTCGCTTCTTCGGTCACTCTTTCTCCCGACAAATATTTCATTAGTGCCTACGAGATGTAAAGTACCTACCCCAGAACCAAGACTCCCTTCTTTTTTTTTTTTTTTAATTTTTTTTTAATGTTTATTTATTTTTGAGACAGAGAGAGACAGAGCATGAACGGGGGAGGGGCAGAGAGAGAGGGAGACACAGAATCGGAAGCAGGCTCCAGGCTCTGAGCCATCAGCCCAGAGCCTGACGCGGGGCTCGAACTCACGGACCGCGAGATCGTGACCTGAGCTGAAGTCGGACGCTCAACCGACTGAGCCACCCAGGCGCCCCAAGACTCCCTTCTTTGTAAAAGGCTGAGGGAGAATTGGCCCGAAGTATACTTTCAGCCACAAGACAACCCAACCTGCTGCAAAATTTGCCTTTCAGGGTAAATACTGGTAATAACATATATTTGATAGTTTCATGGGGCCAAGTCTGCATCCTCTGGCCTTCTGTACTCTGGACGAATTTTCTTTTACAGCCCCTTAGTCCATACCTATCTGTAGTTCCAGCGTCCCACGCCCGAGAGGAATTGCTAGAAGCTGCCTTTACCCTGAACTACACATACAGGGCACAAAGGGCCTGTTCAGCATAGCCAACCTAAGTCAGGCCCTGGGTTCCAGCCTAACGTCGAAAACACATTTCCCGTTAAAATAACCACTCTGTCGCTTCTAGAGTTTGAGTAGGAATGTACCGGATTCAGAGGAAGAATTAGGCTGACTGCGTCTGTACCTATGCCTGTGCGTACACACAGCAGGGCCCTGTTTCAGCAGTTAGTGAGAGCACGGCTCGCGCAAATCCTCGCCTCCCAAACATAACAACTAGTTATTGTCAAGTCTGACGATAACTGCAAACTCCACACTCTCCTCCGAACGTTGACGTCAGTGGTATTACTTGGCCTGATGGTCTAGGATCTGCTGGGGAAGTCAGGAATGCTCCCTGTAAGATGGGAGCAAGGCCCAAGGTCCCTTCAAAACAGAAGCTTCTCTGTTCGTTTTTTCGTAACTTCTGATAAAAGGGAAAATGTGCCCCGTGTCTGTACACTGAGGGGCAGACCATCTGGGGTCCCTGGAGCTTTGTTGTCTAATCAATGCCCTCGTTGCAAGTGAAAGTATGTCTCTGGTTCTGCCTTTGTTTGAAACACACTATCAAACTCAAGTTTGTTCTTGGTATCTTGAGAACAAACTTGAGAGGGCTGGAGTGTGCAAACCAGGCTCTTCAGCTGAAAAGATCTTCATTTCTATTATTACTTTCAGAGCCGGAATTTGTTTCGTCTTTGTCTCAAGGAACCCATGCTCTGGTTGCCTCATGAACTGTCTTGACTATTTTCTTTTCTTTTTTTTTTTTTAATTGAGAGAGAAAGGGAGACACAGAATCTGAAGGAGGCTCCGGGCTCTGAGCTGTCTTGACCACTTTCTTATGCTATCCTCCCAGCTCGGTTGAGTTCTTTTACCTGAGCTAGGTTCAACCCAAGTGACTCAGCAAAATGAAGAAATTCATGAGGATTAGTTTGCTTTGTGCCAGATGTTCAGTGTTCAGGCTAGAACATCGGGCCACCCCAGGACTCTGCAGACCAAGAAAATGCCACCTGGGGCCAAAGGCCAAGACTCTGGGCTCCACACTCAGTTTTTTGAAAGCACCATTTAAGTTTATTTATTTATTTTGAGGGACACAGAGAAAGCACAAGCAGGGGAGGCCCGGGGGGGGGGGCGGCACCCCAAGGAGGCTCTCTGCCCTATCAGCTCAGATGCAGGGCTCCGAACCCACGAGCCGCGAGATCATGACCTGAGCCCAAGTCAGATGTTTAGACGACGGAGCCACCCAGGCTGCCTTCCATGCTCAAGTTGAAAGTGGTGCCAGGGGCATCTGGCTGGCTCAGTCCGTAGAACATGTGACTCTTGATTGCAGGGTTGTAAGTTTGAGCCCCATGTCGGGTGTAGGGATGATGTGAAAATAAAAAATCTTAAAAAAAAAAATGCTGTCAGTAGGAACATCCAAATGGACACAGTCTGGGTGGAAAAGCATGAGGCTCTTTATGGCCTGGGTTCCCATTACTTACTAGCTTCAGAAACTTGGTCACATTTCTTAACCCCTCCATTCTTAGGCTTATTTGCAAAATGAGGATTAAAATAGCGTGAGCCCCATTGAGTTTCTGTGAGGATTAAAGGAAATAATATATGTAAATGCTTAGGATTTACATTCCAATGTAAATTAGCCACAGTGAAGGGGGCGGTGGGGGAAAGCAAGCCACCAAACCCACAGCAGGCCATCAAAGAGTGACTTCTGGGAAGAGTGCCTCAGGCTGTGCTCCAGGTTGTGTGTGTGTGTGTGTGTGTGTGTGTGTGTGTGTGTGTGGAAAGGCTCCCACAGTCCCAGTTGTCAAGTTCTTTACAATCTAGCGAAGAGTGGGGTGAGGGCAGTAGTAAACCGTGCTAGAATGTTCGCTCCTTGAGGGCCAAGACTGAAGTGTGTACCCCCACATCCTAGCACCTGCAACAGAGCTGGTCCAGAGTTCAATAGGTATTTGTTGAATGAGTGACTGAATGCTAGAAACCGCAGAACATTAATTAATGAACGTCAAGATTATAAAGTCTCCTAAGTACTTGTTAATAGTGTATATCCGTATTGAGGGCACCTGTTGGGATGAGCACTGGGTGTTGTATGGAAACCAATTTGACAATAAGTTTCATATTTAAAAATAGTGTGTATATATACATATATATATATATTTAATGTCAAGCCTTAGAATTACTGAAAACTTGATGCTTTAAATTGCTCATAGGCCAAAACTAACAGCAGCATGTACAGATGGGGACTACGAGCCAGATCTTAAACACATCATCCTGCTCCGGCCCCACAGTGACCTTGTGAATTGTGTATATGCCTTACGCAACAAGTATTCGGTAAACAGGGATTGACTGAATGAGTAAACAGTCTTATTTTATGGATGAGGAGAGTGAGTCTCAAACAGGTGAAAGGGCTTGCCTTAAGATCACACAGCAGAAGGGGCACCGGGTGGCTCTGTCGGTTAAGCGTCCGACTTTGGCTCAGGGCATGATCTCGCAGTTCGTGAGTTCTAACCCCGCATCGGGCTCTGTGCTATTAGCTCTGGGCAGCAGAGGCATGGGGACTGGGAAGGAGGTAACTCCCAGGAACCCCAGCAAAGCCCCTGCTCTCAAGCACGCCGCCCAGCTCCCAGTCTTGGCTGATACTGAGTAGCACAGGAGAGCTTGTGAAATGTGCAGATTCTACGCCCTCGCTTCCTGTTTTGTAAGATTTGGCACGGAACCCAGTCGCCTGTATACATTTGATACTTTGTATATTTTATATTAACCTGGTTTCAAAGTGAACTGGATGAATCTTTCAGTAGGAATTTCAGGAGTTCTGAAAGATTTCCTGTGTGAAGGCCCACATAAATATTTATCAAAGGAAGGAAGGCAGGGTCTCTTCCTGGCCCTCCAATACGGGCCCAGTCCCCTTGGGCTGCCCGTCACACACCTGTGGGGGTGAGTCCCAAAGCACTTTGGTGCCAAAATTTTTAGGGAATTTGATGGGGGGAGGGGGGTTGTAGAAATAGACACTGTGTGTTCCTTTAATGTCTACCGGATAACGATACATTGATCTCGTTCATTGATATTGCAATTTGTCAGACACGGTGCTATGGTACACATGTATGATATAATAGTGAATGAAACTATCTCTGTCCCTGCCCCCATAGAGTTTATAATCTAGCGGGGAAGGCAGGACCTCACGTCCCGAAAAAGGGAAAAAACATTTGCAACTTATAAGTGCCATGAAGGAAATATATAGGGTGTTGAAATAGGGGTAAAGTGGGGACCAACTTTGGACAAGGCGGTCAGAGGGGGGCTTCTCTGAAGCAGTGATATGTGAGCAGGGGCCTGAATAAAGGGGGGTGAGCCAGCTTTAGGAAGAGTTGGCATGGAAATGGAGGGGGTGGGGGAGGCCTGTGAGGAACGGAGAAAGATCGGTGTGGCCAGAGCGCAGGGGGCAACGGAGCGTGTGGCACGAGACCACGCTGGAGAGGTAGACAGGAGCCACGTGACATGGGGTCTTATGGGTCGTGTTGGGAGTTTGGATTTTAAGTTGCGAGTGACTTGGTAGGCCATGGGAGGATTTTATTTTTGAGACAGAGGGAGACAGAGCATGAAAAGATGGCGGCTTGCTTTAGGTGGTTGCAGTGGAGACGGATAGAAATGGATGCATTTGGGGTGCCCGGGTGGCTCAGTCAGTTAAGCGTCTGACTCTTGATCTCAGCTCATGGTTTGACCTCAGGATCATGAGTTCAGGATCGCTCTCACTCTCTCTTTTTTTTTCGTTTTCTAAAATTTATTTATTTAAATTCAAGGTAGTTAACTTACCTTGTGTGATGTTGGTTTCAGGAGTAGAACTCAGCGATTCGGCGCTTACAGATGACACCCAGGGCTCATCCCAACAAGTGCCCTCCTTAAGGCACCTCAACCATTTACCCCATCCCCCCCAGCAGCCCTCAGTTTGTTCTCTGTATTCAAGAGTCTCTTATGGCTTGCTTCCCTCTCTGTTTTTATATTATTTTTCCGTCCCTTCCCTCAGTTCATCTGTTTAGTTTCTTCAATTCCACATGTGTGTGAAATCATATGATACTTCTCTTTCTCTGACTGACTTATTTCACTTAGGATAATACGCTCTAGTTCCCAAGTGGATAGATGTCGGAAACAGTTGTGTATGTAAGCGAGGAGTTCAGAAGGGAACCCCAAGGAAAACTTTGAGGTGGATCAGTGTGTAGGTGACAGTATTTAGATGCTCGAGGCAGAGGGTATAGATAGAAGGGTGGAGGACAGTGTCCAGGAGCGTGCCGATGTTCAGAGGTTGGGGCCACGGGGAAGCAGTCAGTGTGGTGGGAGGAGAACCGAAAGAAACTAGTAGGAGGAGCCAATGTGTCAAAACAGGGAGTGATCTGCTGGGTCAGAGGCTTCCGGGAGATCCAAGAAAAGCAGGAAATTTCTATGGGACGCGGCATCAAATTTTGGTAACCTTGTTAAGAGTAGTTTTCCCTGAGACACCTGGGTGGCTCAGTCAGTTGAGCGTCCAACTTCGGCTCAGGTCATGATCTCATGATTCTTGACAGTTTCACGGGGGAGCTCATTGAGCCCATAGAAGGGACACGTGGACATAAGGACACGTGCTAGGAGGAGGGACGTCGTAACATGGAAAGTGCACAGAAGGAGAATAGGGGACACAGATGCGAATCGATCGGCTGGTTTGTTTGTTGGGGAGTCAGAAGAGTACGGATCAAACGATCTCTGTTTCCTCCATCAACTCTGGGGCGAGAGCGCGAATGCCGGTGTCGAAAAGCGGGAAAGTATGAAAGTCGTCAGTCAGCCTCCTGAACGCCCAGCGGAAGTCCGAGGTCAGGAGTCACAGGTTGAACCAGCCGGGTTGTGTGATTCTCCTCAGTGCCGCTGGGCTAGTGCGATGCACAGAGGGCAAATGGTAACGTTCATCTGGAGGGAGGCTTTGGCGGGCGAGCGAGAAGGATGGGGAGGGAGTAAAAGGGGCTAAGGTATCTGCAAATGGAGTGACTGTAACAGCGGGGCCTGGTCTCTGACCTGCACGAAGCAGGAAATGGAGGCCGATGGAGGGGGACGGGGTAGAGGTGGAGGTTGACGGACCGGAGGATTAGGTTATGGAAACATGTAGTTGATAAGGCTACTTACGCCAGCGACACGGGAGGTGGTGGGTGGAGAGTCGGTGTTTGAAGTCGAAATGGCAAGGGTGCTACCTGTGTAGGTGACGACAGAGTGTGGCGCATGACCACGGGAATGGCTGGCAGAAGGGAAGTGAAAGGTCATTAGAGATGAGAAGAATGATAAGGTTCACGGAGGTGAAGCAAAATAAGAACCAGTAGCGACCAGTCAAGGCGAGTGAGTGCCGGAGTCTTCTCGCTCTGACTCCAAAGTCCTGTGCTTCCCTACGAGGCTAATTCTACTCTGCGACGTATAATGACACTGCCTCTTTAACAAGATAGTAGTTAATATTTACGGAGCAGATATGTGCCAGGCACTGTGAGAAGGAGCTTTAGGTGGGTTTAACTCACTCAATCCTTTCCAGAATCTTAAGAGGTAGGTATCGCCTGAAGCCCCATTCAACAGATAAGACAGTGGGGCTCAGATAGGCTAGGTAACTCGCCCAAGGTCACACAACGAGGCAGTGATGGAGGCAGGATTCAAACCTGGGCTCATTTGACCCCAGAGCCAGTTTCTTCCTCATCGTGCTTATCTTGTTTTTCAGAAAGCCAGTCTCCAGAGAGAAGAAATGTGGTTTTTTTTTTTTTTTTTTTTTAATTGAATTTCAGTCGGAAGAAGAGAATTCCTTTTTCCAAACCTGCCCGTGATTTTCTACTGTGAATCCTGAGGGTCTGAAGACTGCACCAGCCTTTTCCCTTTCCGTCACTAGAGAGCATTGCGCCAGGAGCAAGTTTCTGTTCTCCCTAAAATTCTACACTTCCCTTCGTTGGCACCTATGTCCTGAAATGTTTAAAAGAGCAGTTCAGGGACGGGGACCATAGAGGCTCATCCCACCCTCCCTGCCCCCAACTGCTCTCCTCCTTAGAAATCATAGCGCCCTCACCCTCTACCAGCAGGGTCTTTGGTATCTTATGGGGTCGCCCCTTTTGCCAACCTCACCCAGACTGTGGGCCACTGCACTCCGGCCTCTGCCAAAAGCAAAATGAACACGCTCTCCTGAATGAAGTACTTTCTTTTTAATGTTTTCTTTATTTTTGAGAGAGTGTGTGAGCGAGAGAAGGGGGCAGGATCCGAAGCGAGCCCTGCAGTCAGAGCCGTAGGCCCAATGCGAGTCTCGAACGCACAAACTGTGACATCGTGACCCGAGCCGAGGTCAGACAATCAAGTGACTGAGCCCCATCCCAAGCGGAACCCGGGGTAAGTTCTGTGCCAAGAGCGTTTGTCAGTTGCAGTTCCAGGAGTTTCTTCCTGCCCTCACTCCGAGGATGAGGATTCTGGCATCTGACGCCCCACAGGTGTCCCCCTGGACCTTGGTGACACCTTACAGCCTGCCACGGGGCTCACCTGGCTTCCCCAAACAATGAAACCTTCCCTTCGGCTCTTCCACTGTTAGGGACATCTGGGAAGTATGATCTGTCTTTTCAGTACAGAGCCGCTGGATCCACCCATGGGGATACCCACGGCGTCTTAGACACATTGGTGGGGAAAGACAAGGCTTGGGCCAAGCCATGGCAGCAGGACCTCCCTGCAGATTGTTCCAGATAAAGTGACAAATTTCTCCAAACTCATTCACCTCATCTCTCTAATCTCCCAGACGCCCCTGTGGCCAGCGTGACCTTGGCAGTTAGCCTGTGACAACCCCAGAAGGCCTTGCTGTCCACGTTCCCCGTCCACACAGCCCCCACTTGCTCCTGTGTAATAGCTCAGGGGGTGAATAATAAAACTACTTTTTCGGATCACGCTGTTCTCCGTTCCACGTTCTTTCACATCCGTGGTCTCAGGCCAACTTCCCGGCAACCCTGGGACTGGCATTATTACCTCCATGTAATATGTGGGTACTGAGGCTCAGGGCGTGATCTCACAGTTGGTGGGTTCGAGCCCCCAGTGGGGCTCCGTGCTGACACTGAAATTAGTTATCCCTCCACAAACAAATGCTAACTGGAATATAACAGTTCTCTCTCTCCCATATAAACAATCTCTGCCCTTTCAATAATGGTCTCCCTCTTGATATAATTAATTGAAAATAATCTAGTAAGCCATTTTGTATTTCCAAATGTGCAGTAATAATGCGATGGCCCATTTCAATTCCTTTACTGTGTAAGCGTTTAAAACCGTACGTCCCTGTGAATTTTTGTAGGATGGTGGTTTTATCGCAATTTTTAAAATAAATTTAATTAAGATTAAATGAAGCCTCAAAGATCTTCTCAAAGTGAAGTCTGGTTATTTATTTTTGTCCTTTTAATCATTCTGTATGCTTTGAAGCAAGTCGAGTCTCTTAATTTACAACAGTTACGGTTACTTTTTTGGTAAAAACTGTGACCCTCCACCAATCTTTCCAAATGAGTAGCCTTATTTATTTATTTATTTATTTGTATTTTTTAATGTTTATTCATCTTTGAGAGAGAGAGACAGAACGTGAGTGGAGTAGGGGCAGAGAGAGAAGGAGACACAGAATCCGAAGCAGGCTCCAGACGCTAAGCTGTCAGCACAGAGCCCAACATGGGGCTCGAACTCACAAACTGTGAGATCATGACCCGAGCCGAAGCCGGATGCTCAACCAACTGATCCACCGAGGCGCCTATTTATTTATTTGTTTGTTTGTTTATTCATGAGAGAGTAAGAGCAGGGGAAGAGCAGAGAGAGAGGATCTGTAGTAACCTTTGTGCTGACAGCACAGAGACTGATGCGGGGCTCGAACTCACGAAACTCGTGAACCGAGCATGACCTGAGCCGAAGTCAGGCCTTCAACCGACTGAGCCACCCAGGCACCCAGAGCAGCCTTTTCTTGATGCTACTGGGAACATAGACTGAGGACCTCTGTGTTCCAGTCCCGGCCCCTAGCCGGCCAGGTCTCAGTTTCTCTTTGGAAAATGAGATGATCCTGAAGTCATTTCCGGCTCTGATGGCCTTCGTTGGAGGCTGCAGGTCTGCCCTTCGGCAGCAGGGAGTGCGGATCCCCGAGTGAGTGCCTCCCCAGGCCGGAGCCTTAGCCTCTACTGTTTGTGGGCAGTCCCCAGCCAGTGACTGAGCGTTATAGGGGTACGAGGGCCTGGCCATTTCTGCCCACCGTGGGGCTCCTCTAAGGGGCAATATTTGTTCCAGGTTCCCCTTTCTCAGTGCCTGCTTCCTCTTCCAGGGTCAAAGATCCTTGCGATTACGTTGGGCACCAGATAATCAGGATAATCCCCCTGGTTTAAGTTAAGCTGATTAGCAACCTTAATTCCATCTACACCCTTAGTTCCCCTTTGCCGTGTTACAGAACACATTCCCAGGTTCCGGGGATTAGCCCGCGGGCCTCCCTGGGGCTGTTATCCTGCAGGCCACATCAGGTCTGAAAACAACCTACCTATCAGATGTAAAGGTTTCCCCCTGAGGCCATCATATCTGAGGACCTCTGTTTAGCAAATCTGCATATCAGATACATTTATACGCACTGATATGGAAAGCTGTATCATTAATTGAGAAAGGCAGTTACAAAATAGCCACTTTGGTATTATCCCCTCGTGCTTTTTGGAAAGGGAGTAACGTGTTAGTGTGTGTTGGGGTCGGGGGAGGGGGGGGAGGTTGTTGCTTGGCGCAATGCCACAAAATTCCAGGGGTACCAGTCACATTCTATCACGATATTCTTTTTTGTTTTAAATTTTTTTAACGTTTATTTTTGAGAGAGAGGGAAGCGGAGGGGCAGAGAGAGAGGGAGACACAGAATCTGAAACAAGCTCCAGGTTCTGCACAGATTCCGACGTGGAGCTCGAACTCACAAACTGTGAGATCGTGATCATGATCTGAGCTGAAGTCAGACACTCTAAACGACTGAGTCACCCAGGCGCCCCTATCACCATATTCTATGTGACTAAGGCTCTCTCCAAAACCCAGGTGTGTGTATGCATATGTATATGCGTGTGTGTGTGTGTGTGTGTGTGTGTGTGTATCCAGCATATGCGTATTTGTACATGCCTAGGAAATGCAGAGATACTGGGGTGGGTTTGGGGAGCTGATGTGGGGTGTCGTGTGTATTTGGTGATGTGAAGGAAATTTTACTTTTCACGTTACACCCTTTGGGGCCGTTTGACCTTTTTACAAGCATGGATTGTTTTCATGAGAAAATAGTTTTCCTATGTGTCTTATGCAGGAAATTTTTAGAAAATGAACAGGGGTTATCTCCGAGTGGAGTGATAATCGTGAAACCCAAAATACGTTCTGTTCTTTGAAAGCTTGTCTGATAACAGAGACCAATCCTCTTTCTGAGTCCCGTTCCTTGTTCCTTTTGTGAGCCTGGAAGGAAGTAGTTAACACCCCTTGGGGCAGACACAGCCTTCAGATGCATACATTATTTAAGGGATTCAAGATAAATCATTGCCTATCAGGAAACTATTGATAACCTTCTTCGAGAAATACTAATGACCTGTGTTCAATGAGTATTTTCTCTCTTGATTACTTACAACTCTGTAGACAGAAAAATGAATTTTTAACAACATCTATCGTCTGTTCCGAAGTTACCGTCACGTGCCCTGCCGCATGTTGAACCTCACAGCGACTTGTGCAATCGACAGACAAGGAAACTGAGGCTCAGGGAGGTGTCAACATATTGCCAAAATGGGAGAGGGGAGGGAATGAGCGTTTATGTGCCGGTCACAGTAGGTGCTTATGAAGGTGCTGTTATCCCCATCTTGCAGATGGGGAAACTGAGGCTGTCCGAGTTTCGGTTATTTCCCTCAAGGCCACGGTCTTACTCCATTCGGGGTGCCATGGCGAATTACCACAGACCCGGCGGCTTATAAACAACAGAAACGGATTTCCCACAGTTCGGGAGGCTGCAAGTGCAGGTTCAAGGCACAGGCAGATTTGGTGGCTCCTGAGAGCCCGCTTTCCTGGTTCGCAGGCGGCCGCCTCTTTGCCGGTCCTCACAGGGGGAAGGGGCGGGGACGTTGTTCCCTGGAGTGCCTTCCACTGGAGCCCTTCCCATTCTGGAGGGCTCCACCCTTGGGACCTAATCACCTCCCAAAGGCCTCACCTCCAAATGTCATCACTAAATATTTTAACCCCTTATTTTGACAGAATCCTGCGTTTAAAGGTCTCCAAACTCGGGGCGCCTGGGTGGCGCAGTCGGTTAAGCGTCCGGCTTCAGCCAGGTCACGATCTCGCGGTCCGTGAGTTCGAGCCCCGCGTCGGGCTCTGGGCTGACGGCTCGGAGCCCGGAGCCTGTTTCTGATTCTGTGTCTCCCTCTCTCTCTGCCCCTCCCCCGTTCATGCTCTGTCTCTCTCTGTCCCAAAAATAAATAAACGTTAAAAAAAATAATAATAATAAAGGTCTCCAAACTCATTCTCCCAGCCCTCGGGGAGCAAGGGTGGTTGGCCGACAGGACCTCAGCTCAGAGATTTGGTTAGCAAAAGATAAGGCGACACTGTTTCAGAATCCTTCTTTTGTTACCTAAGTGGTAGGCTGGGAGAAGGAGAAGGCCATTTGTCTTTGTGGGAATGACTGCTCGTTTGTGACAATTACTTATCGTTTACCTCGTTATATATAATATATTCGCTTAACACCACTGAACTGCACACTTGGAAATGGTTCAGACAGCCAATTTTATGTTATGTGCTTTGTACCACAGGAAAAAAAAATTGGTTGAAAAACCTCTGAGAGGGGCGCCTGGCTGGGTCCGTCGGTAGGGTGTCGGACTCTTGATCTCAGGGTCATGAGTTCCAGCCCCACGTGGGGCGTGGAGCCTCCCCCCCAAAATAAAAACAGGGGCGCCCGGGTGGCTCAGTCGGTGAAGCGTCCGACTTTGGCTCAGGTCATGATCTTACAGTTTGTGGGTTCCAGCCCCACGTCGGGCTCTGGCTGACAGCTCAGAGCCTGGAGCCCGCTTTGGATTCTGTGTCTCCTTCTCTCTCAGCCCCTCTCCCGCGCTCTCTCTCTCTCTGTGTCTCTCTTTACCTCTCTCTCAAGAATAAACATTAAAAAAAAATTACAAAAGAATAATAAAAAAATAAAAATAAAAACCTCTTAGAGAGTTCTGGGAACTTTAAAACAATGTTTTCCTCGCACACATAACCTATGTATGAAACAACCCACCGATCTGAGCCCTCAGAGATTCTCTTAAAGAACCGTTAACTTAAAAAACATGTACGCGTCGGCTGTATTTGGACGCACCACTAGATGGTACAAAAACCTAGATTTCTGGTAGTGATTTGCTCATGGTGTGACGGCAACAACACAGTATTTAATTTGAAGCCCTCGAACTGCGTCCTTTATAAAGCTGGAAAGTGAAGTAACACCTGGAAAAAACAGCATCACATTCTCATTTTCTGTTAGTTTGCTTTCCGCCAGCTAATGACAAAAAAAAAAAAAAAAAAAAAAAAAAAACATTTTGAAAACCGTTGGGATCTGTTTTCAAAATTTTCCAACCCCTTGGCTGGGATTCTGTGTCTCAAAACCTAACTGCGTTGGTGATATGTCCACTCTAACTGGCTTAACCTCAGCAGCTTCTAAAATTAGTGAAATTATGAAAGAAGCATTTCCTTCCATTTCGAGGTCGGCAGACCTCGGTACCTTGAAAGTATACTGTCATTTGCACTGAGAAGAAATACTTTGGAGTTCCAAAAGAGGAAGTAGCAGGATTCCATTTCTATTCAGTTAAAAACAAAAAACAAAAAACAAAAAACACGACAGCCAGGCGGAACAAATCTATGGTGTAAAATGTCAAGGTTCTAAAAGCAGAAAAGACAGACCTCCGTCTGCTCGTACCGCTGACACTGAGCTTGATTTCACCCTCAAAAGCCGAAGGTCAGTCTTCCAGACTCCACTGGCGAATGCCATAACCTACAGCCACGCCAGGAGGTTCTGGAAATTCGGGTGCACTTTCTTATGTGCGAACCAACGCGTTTTGTGTTGCCAGCAGAACAAATAATCAGTGGATGTTTCAGTCAGGCAGAAATCTGGCCAAGGAAATCTTCAGACGTAGTTGCCGTTATATTACATTACCTGGTGCTCACCGGGTTGGTGATTCTGGATAAACTGGAAGGCATCCCTGCCACCCCTTCTGAAAGAAAAGAGCCAGCTTTGGGAAGGGCAATACTCATGTCTGAGTCATCTTTGTTTGATCATGCCTCGCACAGTGCCTCGTCCCGTAAGTTTTTGTTCAATTAACAAATGAATGAGAATAGCACTGTGCCACTGACCAATCGCCATTACCGTCGGCTGGCTGACGAGGACAGCAAATGAACTTTACGGATCCTTCTTGGACCCCCGGTCCTCACCCCCGCCCAAGGATCCCACAGCTCCCTGGACTTCCCTTATCACGGCAAAGGCGACTCCGTGTTTATCCGAGATGGCTTGTTTCCTTGTCTGTGTTCCTCGCCGGACAGCGAGCTGCGGGTGACCTGACCATCACCACACCCCCCAGCGCCATGTCTCCGGATGACAGCATGCATGCAATATTAATTGTACTCTATGGTACAGAAGTACGAGGTCAAGGCTAAGGAATGATGGATTTAGCACTCCTTCGTCAGGTTTCCTTGCTCAGCCAACTGTGTGACGTTAGACAAGCAACTTGGCTTCTGGGAGCCAGACTCGGTCAGAGTGCTTGGTTTGGGGACAGCTCGTCAAGGGGGCTCAGGGCATTGTCTTACCCCAGGGCTCGGAGAGATCTAAGGCTGGAGGAAAGAAGAGATTGTCCCTCTAGAACAAAGTTGACAGAGGAGGCTCGCTTCTAGCAAGTAGGAGTAAGGCCTTGTTTCTTTACCGGGGTTTGTTGTGAGCATCTCACCCCTGCCATTGACTACCCTCAAGGTGAATTCATAATTGTGGATGTGTGTGTGTGTGTGTGTGTGTGTGTTTAGAATTCCTAAAATGTTTGAGGAATAAGCACTGCGATTTACTGAGTGCTCATCGCGTCCCAGGCTCCGGGCTAAGTGCTTTAGATGCATCATCTCATTTGATCATCACAATAACCCTTCCGGTGGGGAATCAGAGTCACTCTTTTGCAGGCAAGGAAAATAAAACTCGGAGTGCTGAAGTGAATGACCCAGCCCACGCAGGTGGTAAGTTGCAACGCTGGGATTCAAGCCTTGTTTTGTCTGACTCCAAAGCCCATACTCCGAACCCCTCCACTCAGCTGCTGCAGAGTAATTAAGGGGCATTAAGGTGGAACCCTGTAAAAGCCAGAGAACAAGGTAAATAAATAGAAAGCTTTTGCCTTCTCTTGAAAGGCCATTAGTTCCAGCAAGCTCTTGGTGTCAAATGGAAAAAATAATAAGCTGGGCCCATCAGTTAGCAGAAGCAGGCAGCCCACTTTACCAGGATGCTGGGCCCTTCCTCCTACTGCTAGCTAAAATAATTACCATCTATTCAACCACTTTAATGACTCCCTACCTGGGCTTGTGCGGCTTTCATTTGGCTCTCTACTTCGCTCTGGAACATCAAATTATATGTAGATAGGCGGCCCTCCCTAAGGGACCTTTGAAAGCACGATTAAAAAAAAAAGAGAAAGAAAAGAAAAAGAAGCAGAAGTCTCCAGTTCTCCATCTTCTTCTTTTTATTATTAAATATAATTCATCGTCCGGCTGGTTTCCATACAACACCCAGCGCTGATGCCATAAGGTGCCCTCCTCGATGCCCATCACCCACTTTCCCCTCTCCCCACTCCCCCCCCCCCATCAACCCTCAGTTTGTTCTCAGTATTTAAGAGTCTCTTACGGCTTGCCTCCCTCCCTAATTCTCAAATCTTCCAAAGCCAGGAATTCTTTCCAAATTCTGTGGGACCTTTTGTCAAACGCATTCAAGGGGTAAGCTGTCCTCCCCTCCCCTCCCCCCACCCCTCCGCCCCCCGCGCCCCCGGGGAGAGTTTCGGACCTCATGGATGCTGCGCCTAAAGTTAACACTGGGAATGGCCTCGGTGACTTCCGGTTGCCCTAGTTTTCAGGCCGAAATTTGCAAACTGCTTAGGTTGGGGGAAAACATTTTAGTCAAACCGGGCGCGATTTCCACCCCTTTGGAGAGAAGCCAAATGCGGTGCAAGGTTAGAGATGGAAGGAGGCCCGGCCCGGATGCGGAGGGGGCTGGACTCCCGGGGTCTCTGCTGCCCTCTGCTGGCCGCAGGCCGGTGCCGTAGGCGCCGAGGAAGTGACTTGGCGGTGCTGCCCCGAGGCTGGGCGGCGCCCGGAGCGCTGTGACTTCCACCAACTCTGCCATTTTGCGAGAGGTCCCGAGCGAGGTGCCACGGAGACAGAGAGGACAAGTTCTCGTCCTTGTCCTTGGAAAACTCGGTGTCGCGGGGAAGGCAGATTCCCAGGGAATTACAATGAAGTGCGTAGTGTCACAGGAGAGCGACGAACAGGATCTCTGTGTTCTTTTAACCGGCGGCACTGAGCTCCCACTCTGCGTCAACTGCCAAGTGACGTTCTGGGCACAGAGCTTCCTTGTTGTCGCGGTCCTCTTAGCGCCCATCTCATTTGGGCGGCACAACAAACTGGCGAAGGGATGCAGAGCCAAGGGGAGTATCCCCATTACATGGATTAGGAAACCGAGGCGCAGATGGGTTGCACGTGTCGCCAGTTGGAGCCCCGCGTCGGGCTCTGGGCTGACAGCTCGGGGCCTGGAGCCTGCTTCGGATTCTGCGTCTCCCTCTCTCTCTGCCCCTCCCCCTTTCATGCTCTGTCTCTCTCTGCCTCAAAAATAAATACACGTTAAAAAAATTAAAAAGAAATAAAAATAGTGTCTTCAGCGAGTGGGTGATGTGTCGATACTGCTCTGGACTCACCAGTGAGGAATCGCATGACATTCACGTCAAGGACCGGACTTACACATGAGTTTGTGTAACGATATTAGTTTGTTTCAATTATATTTTAGGAGACAAAGATGCTTCAGATACATTTTAATACGAAGGGTTGGCTCCGGTTAACAGGATATGTGTCCAAGAAGGTCCGTGTGATACGCACACACACAGGCAGCTGGAGAATTTTATCTGGCTGGGAATAAATGCATTTTGGAGCAAAAGGGGGAAAAAAAGAATGAAAGCCCCCTGAGAAATTCTCACGTGAGGTTTTTAAATCATAGACAATTTGTCATCGGACAAAATTCATCTGATCCATACCTGCAAAACGAGGTCGTTAGAAGCTGGTCCTGGGAATGCGGGGCGAGGACTTAATTCTCTGGATCCCATGACAACCCATCCTGCCAGTTTTCTCCTCTCCTCAAATCTCTCCGAGGCTCCTCTTTGGCGCCTTCATGAACCTCTCTTTCTCTACCATCCCCTAAGTGTTTGCGCTCCCCAGGGATTTCTCCTTGGCCAAGGCTCTCACACACTATACCCTCTTCCTATATGCATCCTTTTCCATAACATCAATGACCACTGATGACTGAGTTGATTGCTCCTAAGTCGATTAGGCGTCTGACCCTGGATTTCGGCTCAGGTCATGATCTCACACTTTGTGAGATCAAGCCCCACGTCGGGCTCTGGGTTGTCAATGAGGAGCCTGCTTGGGATTCTCTCCCTCCCTCTCTCTCTGCCTCTCCCTCGCTTGGGCTCTCCCTCTCTCTCTCTCTTTCTCAAAATAAATAAATAGACTTAAAATAAAATTGAGATATAATTTGCATATCCACCCTTTTAAAGTGTTCAGTTCAGTACTTTTTAGTAAATTCACAGTTGTGCAACTGGCCCCACAATCGAGTTTCAGGACACTTCATCACCCCCCAAAAGATCCCTCTTACCCGTTAGCAGTCACTCCCCATTCCCAGCTCCTCCCACCCTTGAAAACAACTAATCTGCTTTCTGTCTCTTTGGATTGTGCCCCTTCTGGGTTTTTCATATACATGGGATCATAAAATACGTGGTCTTTTGTGTCTCACTTCTCTCACGTAGCGTAACGTTTGCAAGCTTCAACCATGTTGTAGCATGAATCCGAATTTCATCTGTTTTATGGCTGAACGGTATTCCATTGTATGGACATACCACATTTGATGTCTCCATTCGTCAGTTGATGGACACTTGTGTGGCTACATATTTCCGGTTTTCTTGAGTGCATATTTAGGAGTGGAATTTCCGAGTCGTACGATAATCTATCTTTAGGTTTTTAAGGAACTGCCGAAGCATTTTCCAAAGTGAATGAATATGCTGTGTTATACCCCACCAGTCACATATTTCCGGGAGGGTCGAATTTCTTTGGGACTCAGTCTTGATTCCACCCTGTCCCTGAGCTCACACGGCCAATCAGTCACCGAAGTCTTGGCAATTTAACAAGTTAAACATCTCTCCCAACTGTATCTTCGTCTCCTGTCCTATCGCTATCGCTTTGGTCCATCCTACATCATCTCTGGCCTGGACCATTGCAATTGCCTCCAAACTGGTTCTTGCCTCTGCCTTCTGTCCTCCACTTGCTGTCACCATGGGCTCTAGTAAACAGGTGCCTAACACCATCATGGTCCTCCTTGAAACCCTTTAATGCAGTGGCTCTCAACCCTAGCTGCACAGCAGAATCACCTGGAGAGATTTCTTTTTTTTTTAATGTTTATTTATTTTTGAGAGAGAGAGAGAGCATGGGAGGGGCGGGGGAGGGGTGTGGAGACCCAGAATCGAAGCAGGCTCCAGGCTCTGAGCTGTCAGCACAGAGCCCAAAGCAGGGCTGGAACCCACGAACTGCGAGATCATGACCTGAGCGGAAATCAGACACTCAACGGACCGAGCCACCCAGGCGCCCCCACCTGCACAGATTTCTAATATCCTGATGCCCACGTTGCACCCAAGGCCAATTAAATGGGGATCTTGGGGGTTGGGAATCCAGGCCACCCCCCCAGCACCTCTTCATCTGAATCTCTTACCCCTCCCGGCCTCACATGGAAAACCCCAGCCAATGTTGACACGGCCAATGTTATGATTCTGACTCAGTCTTAGAATGTCCCCGAACCTGGACTTCCTCTTATGCCCGGGACCACAGAGGTTACTCGGCTGGACACAATCCAGACCACCTCCACTGGGTTTCGTTCCCCTCAGGCCTTTAAATTTTTTTTTTCAACGTTTATTTATTTTTGGAACAGAGAGAGACAGAGCATGAATGGGGGAGGGGCAGAGAGAGAGGGAGACACAGAACTGGAAACAGGCTCCAGGCTCTGAGCCATCAGCCCAGAGCCCGACGCGGGGCTCGAACTCACGGACCGCGAGATCGTGACCTGGCTGAAGTCGGACGCTTAACCGACTGCGCCACCCAGGTGCCCCCCCCTCAGGCCTTTAAGAGTTCCCTCCTGGCCCCCCGCCCCGCCGGTGGCTCTGTCGGTTAAGCGTCCGACTTCAGCTCAGCTCACGATCTCATGGTTCATGGGTTCGAGCCCTGCTGGTGGTGCAGAGCCTGCTTGGGATTCTCTCTCCTTCTCTCTCTGCCCCTGCCCCACTCGTGCACTCTCTCAAAATAAGTAAATAAACTTAAAAAAAAAAAAAAGAGCCTATTCTCCATTATTCCACCTGTCTTGGCAAAGGAGCCCGAAACCCACTCTTCTTTGCAGCTTGGCCTTTTAAAATCAGCCCTTCAGGCTTTAATTTTTGGCTCGTTGTTTCTGTGTCCAAACTGAAAGCCCACAGGGAGAGAAACCCATGCCGCAGAGTGACTCACGGGGTGGGGCGGGGGGGTGCCAAAGAACCTTACAACGCCCACTTTCCAATCAAGGGTGACTAAATTGTGAACTAGCACCGTCCCCACCCCCTCCTTTTTACTTCCTCACTTGCCTGCTATCACCTATTTTATAATTAGTAGTCGATTAGCATGAAAAAGATCTCCCTTCCTGAATGCGGCCTCACAATTGGGTTTTTCAACTTCTGACCCAAATTGCCGGACACTTTAGGGTTGTTGTTTGTGTGCCTGCTTGCTTTTTTTTTTTTTTTTTTCCACTTGCCAAATCCCTGAAACACATTTTGAACAAAGCAGCTTCAAGGCAGAGTTAGGCTGTTTCTGCACGCGAACAGAAGAGCACCTAACTTTGTGTTTCCACCCGGGGTAGAAAAACGACCTTTTCCTTCTGTGGGAAACAGGATTCAGTTTTGCACATGATACCGAGTTTGTATTCCAAGGTCAGGACTTGCCAAATCAGGGCTCTCTTGTTTTCGGGGAGGGTGGGGATTCCACACAGCGGGTCTTTAGGGTGCCCTTGATGCGTGGCACTGCCGCTTTCTCCTCGAGAAGGTTCCTCTCGCAAAGCACCCCACTTCCTTTGCAAAATTTACTCATTTCGCTCATCAGCAAAAAAAAAAAAAAAAAAAAAAAAAAAATGTCTTTTTCACTTCTTTGTGATCATCTCCCCAGCTCAGCAACTTAATGGCCCTCTGTCACTTTGATTTATTCAAATGATGCGAAATGTCAACCTATTGAGATCTGGAGGGGACCGTGGGTAGTGTCACCAGTGCCCTGAAAAGCCAACGGATTTCAGCTCTCTGAGCGGATGTCAGAGAGGGTCAAAGCTGAGCCCACGGGACCTCTTCCTCCCAGGCTTCTCAGTGGAGTGACTCCGGCCAGTGTGAATGGTGCCATCCTGGTTGGGATGGACAGGTCTGATCTCACTGGATGGGCAAACACAGAGGCGGTCTCAACGACGGTGCCAGCGGTTGAGGACTTTAGGTGAGGCCTCACGAATCGGTCTGCAGAGATGGCCTCTCATGGTGCTTGGCACCGAGGTAGGAAGCACCCATTGCATGTTGGCATTTGCTCTGATTAATGCAAGTTCACGTCCCCAGGGTGCCACCGATGGCCGACTTGGCCCCAAACACCCCGTGAGTGTTCCCGCGGTTGTCTCCTGCCGGCAGCTGGCCTGGCGCTCCGGTGTGGTCAAAAGCACCGCCGGAAACCTCAGGGAAAGGCCTACATTCTCCAGAGAGCGCTGGAATCCAGTGAGCTCTGCTGGCTCCCGAAATAACTGGATTCGTGTCTGAGGCCTGTAAAGGCGAGAATTCTCTTTTGCTCTACAGGAAATTTGGTGCGGATTTCGCAGTAAGACCAGACCTATACCGCCTTGCCCTGTTGTCAACAGGGAGCAGCACTTTAGCTCAGTGTGAAGGAAGTTGGTCATGCGGTGCTATATATAACAGGGCTCTGACCTTGTTCTTAGCTGAGGTCACATCGGCTTCCTCCAGAGCCTTTGCCAAGTGGCCTTTGTGGTTGAAGAGCACACAGAGCTCTCTCTGAACTTCTTTGTAGGGAGGACAAAAGGATCGATTTTTGCCTGGCTGGCTGCAGTGAACGTTAGGGAGTGTCCTCTGTGCTCGGTCGCTGGACAGTCCCAGCCTAAGTCCTCACCAAATTCACACTCGAGTTGGGGACACAGATGGTTACGGGCTGTAGCCAACTCCTGCTGGGGCCTGAGATTTGATAAATGTTCAGGAACATTGCAAACAGACTGTGAAACACATCATTATGACAAGTAAAATTATGCAGACTGACTGTTAAATAAAACATAATTAAAACAAAGGTCGTAGGGGCGCCGGGGTGGCTCCGTCGGTGGAGCGTCCGACTTCGGCTCAGGTCATGATCTCACGGTTGGTGAGTTCGAGCCCCGCGTGGGGCTCTGTGCCGACAGCTCGGAGCCTGCAGCCTGCTTCCGATTCTGTGTCTCCCTCTCTCCCCGCCCCTCCCCTGCCTGTGCTCTGTCTCTCTCTGTCTCTCAAAAATAAATGTAAGGGGCGCCTGGGTGGCGCAGTCGGTTAAGCGTCCGACTTCAGCCAGGTCACGATCTCGCGGTCCGGGAGTTCGAGCCCCGCGTCGGGCTCTGGGCTGATGGCTCAGAGCCTGGAGCCTGTTTCCGATTCTGTGCCTCCCTCTCTCTCTGCCCCTCCCCCGTTCATGCTCTGTCTCTCTCTGTCCCAAAAATAAATAAAACGTTGAAAAAAAAAATT
>NW_024420501.1:777535-804603 GCF_014898765.1 Herpailurus yagouaroundi
TTTTTTTTTTTTTTTTTAATTTTTTTTTTCAACGTTTTATTTATTTTTGGGACAGAGAGAGACAGAGCATGAACGGGGGAGGGGCAGAGAGAGAGGGAGGCACAGAATCGGAAACAGGCTCCAGGCTCTGAGCCATCAGCCCAGAGCCCGACGCGGGGCTCGAACTCACGGACCGCGAGATCGTGACCTGGCTGAAGTCGGACGCTTTAACCGACTGCGCCACCCAGGCGCCCCCTGGAGCCTGTTTCTGATTCTGTGTCTCCCTCTCTCTCTGCCCCTCCCCCGCTCATGCTCTGTCTCTCTCTGTCCCCAAAATAAATAAATGTTGAAAAAAAAAATAAATGTAAAAAAAAATTAAACAAACAAACAAAAACCAAAGGTAATAAGTCCTCAAAGCTTATCACTTCCTAATCATTTTTCTGCCTTTTATTATTCTCTACTGCTACTGTATCTGTATGGTGGAAATAATATATATAATATAATAATATATAATAATATATAATGCGGTGCCACTGGCATATCTTCCCAGCTTTAGTGCTGCGTGGCCTCACCCTGGTAGCCTGAGATTGGCCACGGTAGGTGTATTTATATCCTGGAAATCGGCAGTCATTATAAACTAGGATTTTTTTTTTCCCCAGGAAATAAGTTATTAAACATTTACCAGCACAGCACCAGAAAGAGACTAGCACATAGGTGATCACAGTAAATCCAGTGGACCCATGGGATTTCAGTGTAGGATGGGGGAGTGTGACGAAGTTATCACAGAGGCAGAAGTGATGGAATGGATAAGATGTGTTCCTAGCCCTCGGGGAGCTCTCAGTCCAGTGGGAGAGACAAAGGAAGAAACAGATGGAAGGAAATGCAGGGTCAAGTGCCCTGTTGGGACCTGCTGGGGCTGCTCTTGAAGCACAGAGGAGGGCGCCCTGTTATTGGGGGTAAAGGAAGGCTTCCTGGAGGAGGTGATATGATTTCTTTTTCAAAAAATAATTTCTTTAATTTTGCTGAACTTTTTCCTTTGTTTTTTTTTTTTTTTAATTTTCTTTTACTGTTGATTTATTTTTTAGAGAGAGAGACAGAGTGCGAGCAGAGGAGGGGCAGAGAGAGGGAGACACAGAATCCGAAGCAGGCTCCCCGTTGTCAGCAGAGGCCAATGCGAGGCTTGAACTCATGAACCGTGAGATCATGACTTGAGCCGAAACCAAGAGTCAGATGCTTAACTGACTGAGCCACGCAGGCGCCCTGCTGAACTACTTTTTTTAAGTTTATTTATTTTCTTAGTAATCTGTACATCCAACATGGGTCTCCAACTCACGACCCTGAGATCAAAGCTCACATGCCAAGGCACCTGGCTGGCTCAGTTGGTGGAGCATGCGACTCTTGATCTCAGAGTTGCAATGTGAAACCCACGTTGGGTGTAGAGATCAAATAAAAATAAAATTTTAGAGGTACCTGCGTGGCTCTGTTGGTTGAGTGTCTGACTCTTGACTTCAGCTCGGGTCATGATCCCAGTGTCATGGGATCGAGCCCCACATCAGGCTCCATCCATGCTGAGCATGGAGCCTGCTTAAGATTCTCTCTCTCTCTCTCTCTCTCTCTCTCTCTCTCTCCTTCTGCTCCTCTCCCGTGCTTTCTCTCTCTCTCTACAAATATAAACTAAAATAAGGGGCGTCTGGGTGACTCGGTTTAGCATCCAACTCTTGATTGCGGCTCTGGTCATGATCTCATGGTTTGTGAGATCGAGCCCCGCGTCGGGCTCTGAGCTGACATCACGGAGCCTTCTTGGGGTTCTCTCTCCTAATCTCTCTCTGCTCCTCCCCCGCTCATGCTCTCTCTATTTCTCTCTGTAAATAAATAAATAGATAAGCTTAAAGATAAATAAAATCTCGTTTTAATATAATTTACGGTCACATTGGTTTCCATACAACACCCGATGCTCATCCCGATGAGTGCCCTCCTCAACACCCATCACCCACTTTCCCCTCTCCCCCGCCCCCAACGACCCTCAGTTTGTTCTCTGTATTGGAGAGTCTCTTATGGTTCGCCTCCCTCCCTCTCTGTTTGTAACTCTCTCTTCCCCTTCCCCTCCCCCATGGTCCTCTGTTAAGTTTCTCAAGATCCCCAAATGGGTGAAAACATATGGTATCTGTCTTTCTCTGACTGACTTATTTCGCTCAGCATAATACCTTCCAGTTCCATCCACATTGCTGCAGATGTTGCCAGATTTCATTCTTCCTCATTGCCAAGTAGTATTCCACTGTATATATAAACCACATCTTCTTTATCCATTCATCAGTTGATGGACGTTTATTTAGGCTCTTTCCATAATATGGCTGTTGTTGAAAACCCCGCTATAAACGTTGGGGTACAAGTGCCCCTATGCATCAGCACTCTGGTATCCCTTGGGCAAATTCCTAGCAGTGCTATTGCTGGGTCACAGGGTTAAAAAAAAAAAAAAAGTCACAAGCTCCTCCGAGTGAGCCAGTCACAAGCTCCTCCGAGTGAGCCAGTCACGTGCCTCCATGACGTGATATCTGAGATCAAAAGATAATTAGGAGTAGCCATCTCTTTTGGAAATGGAGGTAGAAAAGTAATTAATTATTGTTCTCCCACCCGATACAGGGCTTTGCTTTATGTCAGGTCTGACTGAAGGCTTCCAGGGACTGGACCTAAATGGGACCGATTCCCTTGTTTAGGGGAGTATATACTAAATCCCATATTCAAAGCTCTGGTGTTTGCTAAGCCCTTGGATTTCACGGACAAAGCGTAAGCCACGCCATTCTCTTCTCAATAATATACATTCTTATAAACACCGCAACCTAACTTTAACAAGCAAAATTGGCCCAGGGATAAGGATGGAGAATATTCTGGCATACGTGTGAGGGTCAGGCACCTTGAATTGTGAACGGGTCCCAACTACAGAGACGCTAAGAAATGATGTTGTGTCACTTTGGTAATAAATGTCACTTGGGGAAAATACCTACTGTCTCTTTGCATTTGGTGCCTTAAAAAAGAAAAAAAAAAAAAACTAAAGGTCAGATTAGCACCCGAAAAATGAAAGTAGAATGGAGGCGAGGCAAGGAGTAGTGTACCATTTTAGTCCATGCCGAGAGGAAGCAGAGCGAGTTATCCGAGCACCCAGAGGTGAAATGTCCGCCCTTCCGTGTTACAAACAGGATTAATCCCTCTGCAAATGAACTCTTGGAGGGAAACCTGGGCTCAGCTCTTGCCAAGGCTTTGAGTTGTCATTTACTCTTTTGCATTCTACTCCGGTTTCTTGTTTGCAGGGAACAGAAACCCATCAGGCTGGCTCGGATGAAGGACGGGTGGGGAAATTGAATTCATCCTGGCATCGGCTGTATGCCAGGTTCTGAGCGAGGAGTCCCTGATAAGCAGTGACTAGGATGGGACACGGCCCCCGTCCTCAGAGACGATATCGTCTAGCAGAAAAAGCAAGTACTAAACTCACAATCACACACCTTGTTATGGAACCGTTAAGTGTGAACTGCCCTCTGAAGGAAAGGACAGGAGAGACTGTGAGATCCCATAGGGCCCAACCTAGTGGGACTGGAGGAAGGGGTCAAAGAAAACTCCCCTAAGGAAGTGATATTTATCACTTCATAATGTATGTCAATGTTGAATCACGATATCGTACACCTGAAGCCAACATAATATCGCATGTCAACTACACTTCAATAAAAAAAAAAGTGATATTTGGCAACACTTAGGAGTTTGCTTTCAATTGCGATGAAGGAGGCACGTCTGGTCCAAACTCAGCATGAAAATTGAAAAATTAAAACTCAGAAACGGTGTCGAAAAATAATCCTCCAAATCTATTTTGCACTTGCAGGATCCTTCAACAAGAATGCTCAGTTATGTTCCCGGATCTTCCATTTCCCCAGGGGGTTATTCCTTGGATACTCCTGACAGAACGCTGTTTAGCAGGGCATCTCAAATGTGTGCAGGAAAGGAGTTGTCGTTGGTGAATGGATGGCCTTAGTCATGGGAATGATAGGACCCAACGGTTGTGGGAGGGCTAATTATTATTTTTTTTTAATTTTTATTTTGGGGTGATGTTTATTTATTTTTGAGAGAGAGACAGAAAGAGTGCAAGTGGGGGAGGGGCCGAGGGAGAAGGAGACGGAATCTGAAACAAGCTTCAGGCCCTGAGCTGTCAGCGCAGAGCTCGACGCGCGGGGCTCGAACCTGCAAACCTCGAGACCATGACCTGAGCGGGAGTCAGACGCTGAACCGACCGAGCCACCCAGGGGCCCCGGGAGTGCTAATTATTTACACAAGACGTTATGGGATTTAAAACTCAATCCTCTGTCTTCACAAACAACGGTCTTGGTCCACTCAGGCTGCTCTACCAGAATACCTTCCACTGGGTGGCTCAAACAACTGAGGTTTCTCTCTCAGAGTTCTGGAGACTGCGAAGTCCAAAATCAAGTTAGTAGCAGATGCGGTGTCTGGTGAGAGCCCCTTTCCTGGGGAGAGCGCGTGTTGCCGTGTCCTCACGCGGTGGGAGGGGTGAGGGGTCCTTTTCATAAAGGCACTAACCCCGTTCATGAGGGCCCCACCTCAGGACTTCGTGACCTCTCAAAGGCTCCATTTCCTACTATCATCCTATTTGGGGGTCGGGGTTCAACATATACATTTGGGGAGTGGGGACCACACATGCAGTCCATTTGCAACAACCGTTTATTTTCCTAGGGCTGTAAAACTAATATCGCCCTTGTCTTGGGTTTCATACTTTACGTGGCAGGTATCGTGTGCTTTTGAGAGTGCTACCATGTTTCTGGAGTTACTTGCCATCTCAGAAGTTGGAGGGAAGGCATTTATTTGCATTGAGCCCCACCCACACCATCCACCTTGCCTCTAAGAGCGACTAAGAGCAACCTCCTGAAGGTGATTCGATACCTCAGCAGACGCCGAGCCGCTGAGCAGGACCCCAATTTTCCCTTTCTTACAGCCATCTCTCTGTCACCCCCGGGACAACACCTGGGTAGAGGAGGAGGCCCCTTCTCTCCCCTCAGCTAGTTCTCTCCCAGAGACAACAGAGTGGTCTAACCTAAGAAAGCCAACTGACCTCAGCTTTGTGCAAAACTCAGCACTTTCCATTTTGCAGAAACTGTTGTTCAGTTACATTTGCATAAAGAGGGCCTTTTCCTCTTTACATTTCACTTTGAATTCCACCTTTGGCTGAACCCAAATAGCAGAGTGAAACTCAGCCAAAACCACAGTGTAGACCCCAAAGAAGTGGCAGCACCACTGCGAATTGGGCTTTTACTATTTGCCCAGGAGATGTCATGCTAAGCATTTTTATTATCTCGTTGGCTCGTGCAAGCAACCGTCTGGGGTAGTTATGATCAGGACCCCACTTTACAGGTGAGGAGACAAGGCTTAGAGAAGTCAGCACAAATGGCTCACATTCTCACAGCCCGTGAGTGTCAGAGCTGGGATTTGGACGCACATTTACCTTGGCAATGCCTGTGCTCTCAACCGGGGTCAGCTAGAGTGGGAAATATTTGATTCTTTTTTTTTTTTTTTTAACATTTATTTATTTTTGAGACAGAGAGAGACACAGCATGAACGGGGGAGGGGCAGAGAGAGAGGGAGACACAGAATCGGAAGCAGGCTCCAGGCTCTGAGCCATCAGCCCAGAGCCCGACGCGGGGCTCGAACTCGCGGACCGCGAGATCGTGACCTGAGCCGAAGTCGGACGCTCAACCGACTGAGCCACCCAGGCGCCCCTAGAGTGGGAAATATTTGAACTCGTGATAAGCTCATTTCCAAAGCAAAGGAGCAGAGGGTCATCATGTCTGGATTCCTGTAAATTAATGCCAAGTATCATACCTCTTATATATACAAATTATATATACATATATACTCTGTAACGTTTAGGATGCCGGCACTCTTGTTAACTCTCGTTCCGACTAGACATGAAGTCCACCCTTAGGCAAGTGCTTCTTACTGTGTTCATAAAAATGTGTTTTCTTGCCCATCTTGGTAGCAAGGAAGGACGAGGGGGAGGCAGCCTGATAGAGGACCCCATGATGTAGCTAGGTCGAAAAAATAATTTTGGTTTTCCTTGGGCTGACCACAACGGGCAAAGCCGCTCACTTTGGCAATATTACTTGGGGCTGTTATACATGGGGACAAGTTTGGATCAGGAAGGTAGGTAACAATAGCACTAGTAAAGAGCATATATTACACACCTTCTCAGTTGATGGACTTCATACACGGAGTCTCTCATTTGGTCTCCAAATGTTTTTTGTAACATCTTATCTTGAAATAATTATAAATTCCCGGAAGGTTGCAAAGAAATGCCCAAGAAAATCTTAAGCAGCCTTCTCCTAGCTTCCCTTAATGTTGATGTCTGATACAACTCTAGAAAAATATCAGAGTCAAGAAATTGACATTTGTAAAGTCCACAGAGCTTATTCCAATTCTGCTGGTTGTACACACGCATTTGAGTGTGTGTGTGCGTGTGTGTGTGTGTGTGTAGCTCTATGCAATTTTATCACACGTCAAGATTTATACAACCACCACGACAATCAAGACACTCAACTATACTATCCTCACAAAGCTCTCCTGTTTTACACCGTAGCCACAGCCATTCCTCTCCCTCGTCCCTGGCAAGCACTAGTCTGTTCTCCCTCATTACAATTTTGCCATGCTGGGAACGTTATGTAAATGGACTCACACAGTAGCTACTCTTTTGAATTTTTTCAAGTTTATTTATTTCGGGAGAGACAGAGACAGTGCAAGCAGGGAAGGAACAGAGAGAGAGAGAGAGAGAGAGAATCCCAAGCAGGCTCTGCACACTTAGTGCAGAGCCTGATGCAGGGATCAAGATCACGAAACCATGAGATCATGACCTGAGCCAAAACCGAGAGTCGGATGTTTAACCAACTGAGCCACCCAGGTGCTCCTAGGTACTCTTTTGAGATTGGCTTTTTCTCCCTCAGCATAATTCCCTAGAGACTCACCCAAGTTGTCGCATTTACAACTTGGTGCATTACCTTTGTATTGCTGAGTACTCTTCCATAGGGTGGATGTATCACAGTCTGTATAACCAGTCACCTACTGAAGGATGTTTGGGTGGTTTTCAGTTTGGGCTATTATGAATAAAGACGTTACCAACATTTGTGTACAAGTTCTTGCATGAGGATTTAGAACCATAAAGTTGTTTGTGGTATTCCTTTATTATCCTTTGCAGCATCTGCTGTGATATCCTTATCTCATTCCTGATATTGGTGATTTGTGTGTTTTATTGTTTTTCTTTTTCTTTACTTTGAGAGAGAGCATGAGTGGAGGAGGGGCAGAGAGAGAGGGAGAGAGAGAATTGCAAGCAGGCTCTGTACTGTCTGCATGGAGCCCAACGTGGGGCTCAAACTCACGAACCTTGAGATCATGGAACGGAGCCGAAACCAAGAGCTGGAGGCTTAACCAACTGAGCCACCCAGGCGTCCCACTGATGTCGGTGATTTGTATCCCTTCTCTTTTTACCTTTTCAAACTTGCTAGTGGTTTATCAATTTTATTGAGTTTTTTTTTTTTGAAAAATCAGCTGTTTGTTTCATTAATTTTCTCTACTGATTCCCTGTTTTCTTTTTTTTTTTATTTTAATTTTTTTTTCAACGTTTATTTATTTTTGGGACAGAGAGAGACAGAGCATGAACGGGCGAGGGGCAGAGAGAGAGGGAGACACAGAATCGGAAACAGGCTCCAGGCTCTGAGCCATCAGCCCAGAGCCCGACGCGGGGCTCGAACTCACGGACCGCGAGATCGTGACCTGGCTGAAGTCGGACGCTTAACCGACTGCGCCACCCAGGCGCCCCTGATTCCCTGTTTTCAATGTCATAGATTTCTGTTCCTGTCACCATTATTTCCTTCCTTCTGCTTTCTTTGGGTTTATCTTGCTCTTCTTTTTCTAGGTTCTTAAGAGGATTAGATTATTGATTTGAGAGTTTTGTCCTTTTCTTTAAAATTTTTTTAATGTTTATTTATTTTTGAGAGAGAGAGACAGAGACAGAGACAGAGAGAACCAGACCATGAGTGGGGGAGGGGGAGAGAGAGAGGGAGACACAGAATCCAAAGCAGACTCCAGGCTCTGAACTGTCAGCACAGAGCCTGATATGGGGCTAGAACTCACAGATCGCGAGATTATGACCAAAGCCCAAGTTGGGCGCTTAACTGACTGAGCGACCCAGGAGCCCCTGAGACTTCTGTCCTTTTTTAATTATAAACATTTAATGCTATGAATTTCCCTTTCAGCACTGCTTTAAATGCATCTCATACATGTTGATATGTTTAGTCAGTTCTGTTAATTTAAAAATTTCTTTTGAGACCGCCTCTTTGACTCATGGATTGTTAAGTATGTTGCTTAGTTTCCAAGTGTTTGGAGATTTTCTTTTTATCTTTCTGTTATTGCTTTCTAGTTTGACTTTGGTCAAAGAACAAACTCTACATGATTTCAATTCTTTTAAATTTGTTAAGGTTTTTTTAATGATGCTGGATGGATATATGGTGTATGTCCCATGAGTGCTTGAAAAAGAATGCGTATTCTGTTGTAGATAGTTGTGATGTTTTATATATGTCATTTAGATCTTGTTGATTAATTGTGTTAAAATCTTTGATGCCTGGGGCACCTTGGTGGGTCAGTCAGTTGAGCGTCTGACTCTTGATTTCAGTTCATGTCATGATCTCATGGTCATGAGATTGAGCCCTGTGTCTAGTGCCATGCTCAGCATGGAGCCTGCTTAAGATTCTCTCTCTCTCTCTCTCTCTCTCTCTCTCTCTCTCCCCCTGCCCTGCTTGCTCTCTCAATAAATAAATAAATAAATAAAACCTTCAATATCCTTGCTGATTATCTCACAGTTCTATCAGTTGTTAAGAGTGGGGTATTGATGTCTCCAACTTTTATTGTGGATTTGTCTCTTTCTTCTTCATATCTATGGGTTTTACTCACATATTTTGCAGCTGTGTTGTTTGGTGGTCTTCTCAATGGGTTGACCCTTTTATCATTATATAATATCCCTCTTTGTCTCTAGCAATTTACTTTGTCTGAAGTTTACTTTATCTGATGTTATCGCTGTTCTGCTTTTTTTTTTTTTTAAAGTAGGCTCCACGCCCAGTGTGGGGTTTGAACTCATGACCCTGAGGTCAAGAGCTGTACACTCTACCAAGTGCGACAGCCGGACACCCCTAATTTATTTTTTAATTTTTGTTAATTTATTTGTTTTTAAGTAATCTCTACACCCCACAAGGCGCTCTGACTCACAACCCCACAATCAAGGGTTGCATGCTCTACCGACTGAGCCACCCAGGCACCCCCCACCCAATCTCTTTTAATTGGTGAATTTAGACAATTTACATTTAAAGTAATTATTAGTTAGGGTTTAAGTCCGTCATTTTAATATTTGTTTTATGTTTTTCCCTATTTCTTGCTCCCCTGTTTCTTTTCTTCTTTCTTTCATGTGAGTTGCTTAACATTTTTAGAGTTTCATATTATTTATTTACAATGCTTTTGAGTAATTTGCTTTGTATAGTTTTCTTAGTAGTTGCTCTGAGCATTACCACACACATATACACATTATCACAGATTACTAATGTTGATATTTTACTACTTTGAGTGAAGTATGGAAACCTTAATTCCATTTGGATCCTTTTACCCTCCCTGATTTTCAAATATCATTGTCTTAAATACTTTCTCTACATGCATCGAGCTCCATATCAGATGGTGTTGTATCATTTTTCAGCAATAAAATATTATTAAAGAAACTCATGAAGTGAAGGATAGTCTATAATGTTTACTTCTATTTTTACCCATTCCATGTTCTGCTTTCCTTTCTGAAGTTTCCAGCCTTCTTCTGTTATCATTTTTTTCTCTTTAGAGAACTTTCTTCAGCTATACTCTCAGGGTAAGTGTACAAGTGGCAAGTTCTCTTAGTTCTCCATTATCTGAGAATGTCTTGATTTCCCCTTCATTCCTCAAGGATAGTTTCAATGGATAGAGGATTTGTGGCTCCCAGGTCTTTTCTTTCAGTACTTGAAAGCTGTTATGACACTTCCTTTTGGCCTCCATGATGTCATCTGAGAAACCTACCATAATTCAAATAGGATGTTCCCTATAGAATGTTCCCTATAGAATTACCTACAATTTTGTGGTTCTCTTTGGCTGCTTTCCTGATGCCGTGTCCTGGTGTGAATTGGTGGGGGGTGGGGGAGGGGGGGGGGGGGGCGGAGTTGGTATCCTAACTAAAGTTTTCTCTACTTCCTGAATCTGTAGGTTTATGTCTTTTGTCAGTTTGGAGGAGTTTTCATCTATTATTACTTTGAATGGTTTTTCAGTCCCACTCTCTCTGTCTTCTCTTTCTGGGACTCATACAATATGAATGTTTTTTATGTGTTTCAAGATAATTTGTACATTCAAGAGAATTTTTGATAGATTGTTGAAGCATTTTTATGACATCTGCTTTAAAATTCTTATCAGATAATTCCAACGTACAATCCGTCTCAGTATTGGTATCGGTTGACTGTAGAGTTTTTTTTTTTCACTCAGATTTTAGTTTTCTTGGATTTGGTATGAAGGTGATTTTTTTTATTGCATCCTGTACATTTTGACTATTATGCTAGGACACTCTTAATTTTATTTAAGTCTTCTATTTTATCGTGTATTACCCTGCTTAGTTTACGTGTAGTTTCTGGCTTACCTATGTGGGCTCCAGTGCCAATAAAAAGTAAGTTTCCTAAACCTTTGGAAGCCATCATCCTGTAGGCATCTGTTCTGGGTTTAGGCCATCTCTCAAGATTTTAGAAACTCCTGAAGTGGGGCGCCTGTGTGGCTCAGTTGGTTAAGCGGCCGACTTCGGCTCAGGTCATGATCTCGCGGTCTGTGGGTTCAAGCCCCGCGTCAGGCTCTGTGCTGACAACTCAGAGCCTGGAGCCTGTTTCAGATTCTGTGTCTCCCTCTCTCTGACCCTCCCCCGTTCATGGTCTGTCTCTCTCTGTCTCAAAAATAAATAAACGTTAAAAAATTAAAAAAAAAAATAGAAACTCCTGAAGAAAACTGATTAGTCTTCCAAGCTTCTATGAAGTCCAAGGGGTTTCTATTCAACTAGAATTTTCTAAGACCATAGAGATATAGCTCAAAACCCACTTTTCTGATGCTATAGCTGCCAGTATTTCAGTAAATAATGTTAACAAAAGAGGATTTTCTCACATTAACTGTGATATTTTTGTCCATTCTACTTAAAGTTGGTCTATGCTGAAAAGTATACCTTCCTACATGTCATGTGTATACTTTTTCCCTACTAAGAGATTTTCTCGCAGAATTTGCTCTGAAACAGTTATCCCTCTGTCAACTTCATGAAATGATGGTAGTTCATCTTGAATATTTATTGTAAACAAATACATCTTAACCTCAAAAATTTTCAAGGATCATCTTTCTGATGGAGTAAGAGGAGCAATACTATATAACTTTTCCATACTCTCATTTTTAAAAATTACTTTGTTCTCCATCATAAGCAAAATGGTGGGTGCAATTTTACACAGGACAGTCAAGGAAGGCCATCTCTAAAGAAGGTGACATTTGAACTGAGACGATACAATGAGAAGAGAGCTATGTAAACACCTGGGAGAATAGCCTCTAAGGCAAAGAAAACAGAAGTGCCAAGGCTCTGAGATGGGAACAAGATAAGGGTGTTTGAGGAACAACAAAGAAATCAGTGTGTCTGCCGCCGCATGAACAAGGAGACAAGTAATAAGAGGTGAGATCTAAGAGAATACAAGGAGATGGTACTAGAGGGCCCTACAGGCCATAATTGGGACTTTGGATTTCATTATAAGGGAGTCCATGCAGCTAGGTAGCAAGGCATTGGAGAACTTCAAAAAGATTTTGAAAGACATGATCTGATTTACATTCTAGAATGATCATTCTGGATGTGATGTCCAGAATGAATTGGAATGTAGCCAAGAATTGAGTCAGGGAGAGCAATGAGGATGACTAGTTTCTCTGGACCACACTTGAACTAGGGGGGGTGGGTAATGGTGGAGATGATGAAGAGTGGTCAAATTTTGATATACTTTTTAGATACAGTCTATTGGAATTTTTGAGGGTTTGAATGTAAGGGATGAAGAGAAACTGAAGAATCAAGAATGACTCTTGGGTTTTTGCTCGAATGACTATTGGACTATTGTGCCATTAACTGAGATAGGGAAGGATATGAGAGGATCATGTTTGTGAGGATGGGGGAGGGGAGAGATAGCGAATCAGGTGTCCTTTGGCCATGTTAAATTTGAGATGTCTGTTATACATCTAAAAGAACTGGTTAAGCAGGAGGTAGTGTATATGAATGTGGAGCTCAGAGAGGAGGTCTTGACTGAAGATAAAAACTCTGGAGTCATCAACATACATAGATAATATATAGAGCCATGGGACTGGATGAAATCATTTAGAAATCATAGGTAGATGAAAGAGTTCAAGGTCAAACTCTAGAACACTCCAACACTTATAGATGGGATTAAAGGGAAAGCCCGGCAACAAAATTGAAGGAAACAAGCATTTTAGGTTGGAAAATATGGTGTCACTGAAATCAGGAGAAGCAGTTATTTCAAAAAAGAAGGAGTGTTCAATCATGTTGAATGCTTAAGAGTTTGAATAATACGAGAATAGCAAAGTGACTGTTGAAGTAAGTAACGTAGAAGTCGTTAATGACTTTGACAAATATATTTTCGGAGAAGTGGAGGAAATGAAAGCCCAGTTAGACAATATTGAAGAATAGATGGGTCAGTTGATGAATGGATAAGCAAAATGTGGAATATCTGTAAAATGGAGAGTTATTCAGCCATGAAATACTAATCCATGCTACAACATGGATGAATCTCGAAACATGATGCTAAATGAAAGTAACCAGGCACAAGAGACCCCATATTATATGATTCCATTTATGTGAACTGTCCAGAATAGGCAATTCTACAGAGACAGAAAGCAGATGAGAGGTTACTTAGGGCTTGGTAAGATGAGAGGGGTTTAGAGTGTGATAGGAAAGGGTATAGAATTCTTTCTGAAGCTGAAATGTTCCAACTCCAAGACTATACTAAAAACCATTGTACTGTACATTTAAAATGGGTAAGTTGTACGATATGTGAATTATATCTTTAATAAAGCTGTTTTTTTAAAAAGACTGAGGGGCGCCTGGGTGGCTCAGTTGGTGAGTGTCTGATTTTGGCTCAGGTCATGGTCTCATGGTTTGTGAGTTCAAGCCCCACAATGGGTTCACTGATGTCAGCGCAGAGCCCACTTTGGATCCTCTCTCTCTCTCTCTCTCGGCCCCTCCCATGCTCACACACTCTCTCAAAAATAATAAAATATTTAAAAAAAGAGTGAATGGAAAATGAAAGAGAGTATAGACAATTGTTTGCAAACATTCTTTGCAAAAGTTTTGCTTTGAGGGGGAACCGCAAGTGGGACATATAGGATCAAAAGAGAATTGTTTAAAGACAGGAACTATTAGAGTATGTTTGTTCAAGGCCTTGAAGCAGTAGAAAGGGAGAGACTGGTGATGCATTGAAGAGGGAATCTCCATAGATATTTCCAACTACCTGCAGGATAGCTCCACCTGGAGGTCCTACTGGCTGTAACTCAAAATTTTATCCCACATGCATTCAGTTCTCTCCAGCTCCACGCTACCACCTTGGCCCAAGCCATCAGCATCGCTCCCTAGACTCTTGTAAAAACCTCGTAATCTGGTCTCTCTGCGGCCACTCTCGGTGTTCTCAAATCCATTCCTTAGCCTGAAGCCAGAGTGATCTTCCTAAACGGTTAATCTGATCTTCATGCCCCTCCTGAAAGCCATTCAGTGATTCCCCATTGCTCTTACAATGTAGTCTGCACTCCTTAACTTGGCCTGTAAGACTCTCCAAGATCTGATCCTAAGTTTATATCCTCATCCCTGACCCTTACACATTAGATTGCAGTCATAGTGACTTTCTTTCTGTTCCTGGAATTCATCGTCATGCTCTTTCTCACCTCTGCACCTTTGCACGTGGATATTCTCTCTTCTCCCAATTCACTTCTCGCCTCATCCCCCTAGTGACATGCCTCACTTCTACTCATTCCTTAGGACATTTTTTCTAGGTGGCCTTCTCTGCCCACCTATATTAAATTAGGCCCCTCTCTATGTATTCCCATAAACCCCTGGGCTCTTGCTCTCACAATGTATGGCATACATTTTTGTATCTGTCTGATTATCTCTCTCCCTCACTAAAGTATAAGCTCCATGAGGCAGAATCTAGATTTTCTTTGTTCATTACTTGTATTACTTTGCTAAGGCTACTGTTACTAGGTACCACACACTGGGTGACTTAAACAACCGAAGGTCATTGTCTCACAGTTCTGGCGACTAGAAGTCTCAGATCAAGGTGTGGGCAGTGTCGATCCTTCTGAGGGCTGGGAGGAAGAATCTGCTCCAGGTCTCTCCCCAGCTTCTGGAAGCTTGCGGGCAATCTTTGGCATTCCTTGGCTTGTACATGCATCATACAGATCTCTGCCTCCATGCTCACATGGTGTTCTCCTTGTGAGCGTATCTCTGTGTCCCAATTCCCCTTTTTATAAGAGCATTTGTCATGTTAGATTAGGACCCATCCTAATAACTTAATCTTACCTGTCATCTCTTTAAAGACCCTACTTCCAATTAAGGCCACATTCTGAAATAGCAGGGGTAGTAGGAGTATTGCTCAGTGTATCTTCCGTAAGGGGGACACGGTTCAACGCATAATACAGCTCTATCTCTAACACCCTGCACAGTCCTTGGCTCTGGGTCTCCAACTCCCCCTATGAATACTGAATGAACAAATGAATGAATCCGTGGATGGATTTTAAAGCATCTGCACAGTGGTAAGAAAGATTGTGTGTGTGTGTATGTGTGCACGCGTGCATGTGCACATGTGCATCTGCGTCCCTACGTTTCTCTGGAGAGTGGGCTCCTAGCCTTCCATCAGATTCTCAGTAATTTGTGGCCCTACAAGTGCTAAGACTCACTAGTTTATAGCGTAAACGCTGCTCCTTTGCTACGATACAGCAGCCCTTCATCCTATGACGCTACCTAGCTCTGCAGCCTGAGCTTTTAAACCTCCAACACGCGGTCTCCGGTCGTGCTAAACGATCTGTGCTTCCCTTCAGGAGCCATTCTCTTGCTGAGCCTTTGTATATGCACAGTTCATCTGGCAGATTCTTAATCATCTTTTTAAAAATCAGTTCTAGGGTTAGCTCCTCTAGGACAACTTGTTTGACCTCTCTGGAGAGAGGTAAGCATTTCTACTTTGGGGCTCCCTTGTTCACACCTTCACTACAGAACACACCATAGACAGATATGTCTGTGTCTTCCATTGGACGCTGATGTCCTGGAGAATGAGGACCGTGTCTTACCTCCGAATCCCCCTATGCTAGATGACTGGCATTCACAGACCAGGCCCTCAAGGGTGAGCTAAAAAAAAAAAAGAATGGCTGATCTGAGGAAGACAGGTTCCAACTTAAAGGATGAGTTGCTCACTCCAACAATAAAATGGGTTGCTTAGTGAACTAAATAGTGTTTAGTCTCTAGATGCTGCGTGGCCACTCATTATGAGTGATATTCTAGAAAGAGGATTTGCACAGGTGGGAGGCTGGCCTGCATCTGGCCACAGAGTCCTCTTCCAAATCTGAAGAGTTTCTGATTCTATGAAAGCTTGACTTTCATCTTTAGTTTCCTTCTTGGCTGGAATGGGGCTGCTGAACTGGATGGCATGCACCTTTGAACTGACTTACTAGGCTAGGGTTAGAAAAGGTACTTTCCAGAAGTTCACCATCCCAGGCAGACCCACAGTGCCGGGCTTTGCCTTCTCAGCACCTCTGACTTCCCATCTGAAAACTGACTAATACTTGCTAATTGTATGTTCTGAAATCCTTTGATGAAAATGCCATACTATGTAAGTATCAAGTCGTGTTATGAATAATAAAAAATGGATGAAGTTTCTATTGCTTACTCCCTGAGTGGCACTATAAAAAGAAATGGATGTCTCTTTCAAAATTACAGGTCATTATCTGCATTGGAGAAAAGAGGCTGGTAAAGCATATTCAATCCTTCAGCCCTTTGAATTCAATGTAGCCCTTTGAATTCAATTTCTAAGAGTCTCCTGTCTTAGTCCATTCCATGTGCTCTAACAAATTACCATAGACTGGGTGACTTATAACCAATAGAAACTTATTTCTCACAGTTCCAGGGACTGGGAAGTCCAAAATTAAGGCCCTGGAAGATTTGGAATCTGGTGAGAGCCCACTTCCTGGTTCGTAAATGGCCGTCTGCTTGCTGTGTCCTCCCATGGCTAAAGGGTGGGAGATGTCTCTGGGGTCTCTGATGAGAGCTCTGATCCCATTCATGAGGGCTACATGCTTATGACCTAAACCCCTCCCAAAGGCCCCACCTTCTAATACCATCACATCAAGGGGTGGGATTTCAAGATAAGAATTTTGAGGGGGACACAAACATTCAGTCCATAGCATCTCCTGATTATAAAAATGCCATAGAACCTTTCGGTGTCATGGTGGGTCGTGCTCAGCAGACCTCCACCAAAGGCCATGGAGCCTCACTGCCGTGGTTGGCCAGTGTTCTGTCTACTCAGAGCAGCACTCCCCCTTCTGGGAAATGCTCCCTTCTCCACTCCAACCGCCCATTTGAAGGACCACAGCTATGTTCTTAGAGAACTCTGTTACCTGTACACAGCGATTGGCATAGACACGGGCACGGGATCTAAGGGGGGGCCAAGCCTTCCTGGGATCTCTTAATACTCGGCATAAGAAAGAGTAAGTAGAAATTCCTCTGTGGCAGGAACTCTGGGAGGTGTGAGCACAGAACTGACCAGCCGCCATGCATCCAGCCGTGCGGAAGAAATGTCTGAGAGAACGAAGCTGCCGGAGAGGCAGAGATGGGAGTCGGAAAAAGAAAGGAAGAGGAGACAAGTGACATGAGCCAGTAAGTCTCTCTTTTTCCCAGAAGCAAAATGGCAGCTGGGGTTAAGTCACCGATCACCATAAGAATCCTGAGTAATATCCACGTGGACGGGCTAGCGGCTCTGGAAATGAGTGAGGAACCTCACAGTCGCCAAGGACTTTCAGCCCAAGATGAGGTACTTTTTTTTTCTTTTTTCAAACCACTTTATTGAGATATGATTCACATATGAAGAGCTGTCCATTAAATATCAACATATAAAACTTGATGAGTTTGGAGATAAGTACACCCCCGTGAAACGATCATCATAATCTTTCTTTTTAAAAGCTTATTTATTTAAGTAATCCCTACACCCACTGTGGGGCTCCAATTCGTGACTCCAAGATCAAGAGTCACATGCTTCTCCAACTGAGCCGGCCGGGCGCCCCCCCATAATCTTTGCCATAAACATATCCATCACCTTCAAAGTTTCCTCCTACCTGCTTTATGATTATTGTCATTATTATTATATTTTGTGGTAAGGACACTTAAACATAAGATCACCCTCTTAGCAAAAATTTCAGTATACAGTATGGTATTGTTAACTACAGGCGCTGTGCTGAACCATAGATCTCTAGGACTTATTCATCTTACAACTGAAACTTAGTGCCTTTGACTAATATCTCCCTGTTTCACCACCCCCCCTCCGCCCCCGGCAACCAACATTCTACTCTCTGCTTCTATGAGTTTGACTATTTTACATTCGTCATTCAAGTGGGATCATTTGTCCTTCTGTGTGTCTGGCTTATTTCACTTTACATAATGTCCTCCAGGTTCATGAGACGCTGTATTTACTATCAAAGAGACTTTTCTCAAGAACATCCATAACAACCTCATACAGTTGGGGAAATGGGGCTCCAGAGAGGGAAAGACAGATGATGCTCCCAAAGTCACACAGTAAATTAGCGATGTACGCATCAACTTCCGGTCCCATTCATTCTATCCCTTCAAGTTAACGACTATGTAAAATGTCAAGAATTTCAAGCTCTGTATCTGCTCGAAAGTTATGGCCACGACGCTCGCAATGTTAGTTCTACAAACTACGTTGGTTAATATCCAATCCTCAACTTGGGCATGAAAGCCTAATGAAGGGATCAGGTCCTTCGTCTTCTTATTTTTCCTCGTATAAAACTACTTGCTATATTTGGCCTTTTAAAAAAATGATGGAACCAGCTCTCGTTTTGGTAATTGTGTCCTCAAGACTTTCACAAACTGATGGCACTGTCATTGCTGTGAAATGATCCCGCAGCCACGGAGAAAATATAATAGCTATTTTGGAAATGATGATGAGATTCACATCATTGTCAGGCCCTTAAATATTTCTTCGGAGGGAAATGTGCACAAGTAAGATATTGCTGGCTATAGATCACTTGGTTGATTGATCAATCAATCATTTGGTGTCTAGGAGGTACCTAGCACTGCTCTAGTTGGGGAACAAAACAAGTAAGGCCCTTGAGACACTTAAAATATATTGTTCCAGATGCATTTTCCATCTGAAATGCTCAGCAGCTTTCCCATGGCGGTTTGCTCTCCTGACACTAGGAAGCCACATGAAGGCTGGAAAGAGCCTGGGCTCTGGAATCAGGCAGTAGTGGAATTAAATGAACTTTACTAATGGTGCAAACCTGGAGACGTTACAGCCGACCGCTGCCCCTCACTCTATTCATCTGTAAAGTTATTATAATAAACCATACATGGAAGGGGCACCTTGGTGGCTCAGTCGGTTAAACGTCCGACTTCGGCTCAGGTCATGATCTCGCAGTTCGAGCCCAGCGTCGGGCTCTGTGCTGACGGCTCGGAGCCCGGAGCCTGCTTCGGATTCTGTATCTCCCTCTCTCTCTGCCCTCCCCTGCTCACACTCTGTCTCTGTCTCTCAAAAATGAATAGATGTAAAAAAATTTTTTAATCAGCAATACATGTATTAATAACACTATTAATTAATAAATAACACCAGCATTTTAAGTGAGAGTTAAAATTCACACTGTCAGTTAGTACTCAACATCAGCGTCATTAATTAATGTGAATATTACTAATCAATATTGTTAATAATTAATACTAACATTAATAATTAGCACTACTTGATATTGATATTTGTTATAACAAAGAAATATTATTATTATTATAGCCATTATATCTACCAGGTAGGGTTTGGGGGACAATTTAAGGTGATACCAGCTGGGACGAATTTAGCACAGTGCATTCGCTCATCGGTGAGGTTGTCCACATCTGTGCTGTAGAGACACTGTGACCGCTTTTTAAATCACTGTTATTTAGATGACATTTTCTTTCACAGGAACAACTGACCCCACTCCTTATTTTCCTCTGCTTTTGTCATAAGGGCTGAAAATAACATCGACATACAGAGACTTAAGGATTACTTTTAAAAAGCACTTAAAGATTTCAAGATGACACATCAGAGTTCCAGAAGTCTATTATTTTTCAGAGCGAGAGATAACAGATCTTCAGCAGAAACTTTTCTAGATACTAATGTAATTAAGTCATCTCCTGTTTGGGGTACTTGCAGAGAAGAGGCACACTGTAAATGTACAAAAATGTTTACAATGAAGTAAAATTAATCTTTTAGGTACTCTGCCATTGCGTATAACGAGTATCATGCAAATCCAGCCGCTAAAATAGTTCTAAAGGAAAGATAAGACAGTCAACAGATTGTGCCGTTTCAAATGCATTTTGTAAAAACAAAAAAAACCAAGTTAAACGTTTTTACTGCATTAAAACTCTTAGAGTTGGTTTTCTAAAGGAAACGCATTTTTTAAAACAAAGCAAAAAGATTGCACTGGACAAAACAGAAGAGACTCTGAAATATGGAGAACAAACAGAGGGTCTCTGGAGGGGTGGTGGGAGGGGGGATGGGCTAAATGGATCAGGGGCACGAAGGAATCTACTCCTGAAATCATTGTGGCACTATAGGCTAACTAATTTGGAGGTAAATGTAAAAAGTTAATTAATTAATTAAGTCAAAAAACAAAGATTGCACGGGCTGCAGCGTCAGGCAGGAAGCCGAAGAGAGAAAACATTCATGGACTATCGGCCACATCACATGATCGCACTTAATCCTACAACAGCCCCATGAGGTGGACCCTTATGTTATTTACCCCCATTTTACAGAGGAGAAGACAGGCCCAGCAACACGAAGTGCCTTGTTCTAGAGCACACAGCGAATCAGTGATCCAAACCTGGGTCTGTTTACTTCCAAACTCCATTTTTTTTTCCAGATCTGACCCTTTGCGTTGCCCCCTGTGACCTGTATCATTTTGGTTTATCTGCGTCTTGTTGCTTAAGATGCTTTTGGCTTTCATGCAGTAGCGTAACTAACGTCAGTTTAAACAACAAATTTCATTTTCCCACATAATAAAAACTTTGGAGATAGATAGTTCGAGAAAAGGGACTGCAGCTCAAGCCCCCAGTTCGCTCTCTCTTTCCACCCCGCCACCTTCAGTGGGCAAGTGGGTAAGCAAAGTCTCCCGCTCAGCAGCGTTCTCACCAGCTCCTGGCATCACGTCATCACCCGACAACTTCCAGAAGCAGGAAGTGGGTGCAGGGAGGAGACTTTCTCTCAACATAAGCCTCTCTCTTCGATCAGAGAGGAAAACCCTTCCCCGAAGCTCCCCCCACCATCGGACTTCTCCTTTGTCGCATCCACCAAACTAGGCCACGTTGTCACCTGTAAATGTCGCAAAAGAAAGGGGATTGCCGTGCTTGGCTCCGTAATGACGGTGGTTAGGGACACGTTCCCTGAGATCAAGAGCTCTTGGCTCAACCAATGGGCAAGTTATCCCGAGCCACTTCTCAGTGGGATGGAGAAGAAGGCTCTAGCTACAGTTAAACAACAAAATAAAACCAAAACCTGAGACATATAAATACACCAAATCAACATATGCACTGTGCACTCAAGCCCTTGGACGCCACCCTTTCTCCATCCCTCAGACTATGCTGGTCTTTTGTGAGGTCTTCTCCCCATCGAAGCTGACCTCGACATTCTTTTTCTTTCTTTCTTTTTAAATGTTTTTTTAAAATTTATTTTTGAGAGAGAGGGAGAGAGCACGAGCAGGGAAGGGGCAGAGAGAGAGGGAGACACAGAATTGGAAGCAGGCTCCACGCTGTCAGCACAGAGCCTGATTTCACAAACCGTGCGGTCATGACCTGAGCCAAAATCCGGAGTTGGACGCTTCACTGACTGAGCCACCCAGGTGCCCCTTGACATTCTTTTTAAACCAGTTTGTACAGATGGTTGTCCTAGGGGTGGGAGGGGATCGATAGGGCCTTGTCCTTCCTTGGCCTCCCTCCTCCCTCCACCCTATCATCCTAACATCTGATCACCATCAATGTGGGTTTAGGAACTTGTCCTGTCCCAAGAGAGAAAGAAAAAGAAAGAAAGAAAGAAAGAAAGAAAGAAAGAAAGAAAGAGAAAAAGAAAAAAATACAGTGGAATAGTCCATTGGGTAGCATACTAGATCCAGAACAGATCAGTTTTCTGTTCGATTTCTTAGTGAATTCTATTTCTCAATCGGAAAACTTTCCACCACATTTTATATTGTGCTTTAAAAAAGTCAACAGTTGTTGTCATATTTTCTTTAAAAGCACCTGTCAGATTTAATCTTGTAACAGCTTAGTGACTTAAAGCACCTCCCCAAAATGGTTTAGAGATTTAAACATTTCAACATTTTTTTTTTAAATTTAAAACAGCAGGATATTCTAATCACATCCCTGCTCCTTCCCTACAACTTGATGCCCCTCTTGTACAGCTTATGTCTGATGATATATCACGATATTCTCAGGTCCCCCTGGCTAAGGAACCTCAAAGTCTTTTCTTTTTTAACTCTTCCCCCTTCACCTTTTGATAATATCCACTAAGCAATTAATCAACAAAGCCTCATAGTGCTACAAGCGCATCTCTGAAATCCAACATCACACCCCCTATGGTTACTTCCTTATTTTTTAATTTTTAAATTTATTTATTTATTTATTTAGAGACAGAAAGAGAGGGAGACACAGAATCCGAAGCCGGCACCAGGCTCCGAGCCGTCAGCATAGAGCCGGACGCGGGACTCGAACCCACGAACTGTGAGATCATGACCTGAGCTGAAGTTGGACGCTTAACTAACTGAGCCACCCAGGTGCCACCCCATTGCTACTTCTTAAGTTTAGTCCCCGTCACTTTTTTTTTTTTTTTTGCTTGAGTGCCAGTCTTCCTCATGCCTTTTTCAAAATGTAATCAAGTAGAAGCAAAACACAACAGCAATTGAGTAGCCCTCCTCCTGCAGAAAGCCTGTAGTTTTGCTTTATTTTTGGCGGAGGCACATGGTAAATTGTGTGAGGGGTGGCTCCAGTCCCGGCAGGGTGAACACCGAGTGGAAGGTGACACTGAAGGTCCCGTGGCACACATGTTTTTGTTCACCCAGATTCATGCACAACAGGAATGCGGGGCTTCCTGACATTATTCTACGTGTTTGTCCTGTGTCTGTGGGATGATCACAAACGTCAAGGGAGTGTGGCCCTCCCCTCGGAATCCTTGACAGCAGAATCCCCGTGAAACCCTGAACAACTCTAAGCTCAATAGAAATTCAAAAATCGAGTTGCCTAAATGGGAGGGCCCAGGTGGAGAATGCATGCCCAGTGCAACAGCACTACTAGGAATTGACCCAAGGGATCCAGGAGTGCTGATGCATAAGGGCACTTGTACCCCAATGTTGATAGCGGCGCTTTCAACAATAGCCATATTATGGAAAGAGCCCAAATGTGCATCAACTGATGATTGGATAAAGAAGATGTGGGTTATATACACAATGGAATACTACTTGGCGATGAGAAAGAATGAAATCCTGCCATTTGCAGCAACGTGGATGGAACTGGAGAGTGTGGTGCTGAGTGAAATAAGTCAGCCAGAGAAAGACAGATACCATATGTTTTCACTCATAGGTGGATCTTGAGAAACTGAACAGAAGACCATGGGGGAGGGGAAGGGGGAAAAAAAAGTTACGAACAGAGAGGGAGGGAGGCAAACCATAAGAGACTCTTAAATACAGAGAACAAACTGCAGGTTGATGGGGAGGGGGGAAACAGGGGATGGGCACTGAGGAGGGCACTTGTTTATTTTTTATTAAAAAATTTTTTTAACGTTTATTTATTTTTGAGACAGAGAGAGATAGAGCATGAACGGGGGAAGGTTAGAGAGAGAGGGAGACACAGAATCCAAAGCAGGCTCCAGGCTCTGAGCTGTCAGCCCAGAGCCTGACGCGGGGCTCAAACTCACGGACCACGAGATCATGACCTGAGCCGAAGTCGGACGCTTAACCGACTGAGCCACCCAGGCGCCCCAAGGAAGGGACTTGTTGGGATGAGCACTGGGTGTCGTATGTAAGCGATCAATCATAGGAATCTACCCCCCAAACCAAGAGCACAATGTATACACTGTATGTTAGCTAACTTGACAATAAGTTGTATATATATATATATATATATATATATATAAGTCCCAATGCAAAGCACGCTGCCTGGGTCTTTGCCCTCATTTGTAAATTGAATAAAGATGTACTCACTTAAAAAAAACCCAGCAGAACATCAGATGAGTGCAGAAATGAGATCAGGGTAAGGTTGAAGTGGCTTGTTCATCAGGCATTAGTATTCCCCCCCCAACACGTCCCCCAACGATATGCATTAGTTTCCTAGGGTTTTCACAATAAATTACCACGAAATGGGTGGCTTGAAATGACAGAAATGGATTCTCTTACAGTTCCAGAGGCCACAAGTCTGATATTCACAGTTAGCAGGGAGCCTTCTTTTGTTGTTGTTGTTGTTGTTGTTAAGTTTTTATTTGTTTGTTTGTTTGTTTAGAGGCAGGGTGAGTGGGGGAGGGACAGTGAGAGGGAGAGAGAGAGGATCCCAAGCAGGGTCCATACTGTCAGCACAGAGCCTGACGTGGGGCACAACCTCCCGAACCCTGGGATCGTGACCTGAGCTGAAATCAAGAGTCGGGCGCTTAACCGAATGAGCCACCCAGGCGTCCCAGCAGGGGGGCTCGTTTTGGAGGTGCTGAGGGAGAAATCAGGCCCGTGCCTGTCTCTCGGCTTCCAGTGCTGGCTGGCAACTCTTGGCCTTCCTTGGCTTGTGCCTGCATCACGCGTCATCTTCCCTGTGTGCGTCTGTGTCCTCACATGAGCTTCTTCTCAGGGAACGCCACTCCTGAGATCCAGGGCCCCACCCTAATCCAGAATGACCTCATCTTATTTTAACGAATTACTTCTGCACATACCCTGACCAAAGTGGGGAATGTGTTGACAGCTTCCCATTAGGAGATCTTGTTAGTGATTCTTCCTGGAGTCAACTAGTCGATTCTCGAGACATTTCGGGGTTGCCCCCTCCCCACCTTTTGCCTTTCTACCAAACCACATAGTAACATACCAGCCGGCTTCCGGCAACATCAGCCTGGGAATCATCGTCATTTCAAGGGAAACCTAGCTGATCTCATCAACTGGGGAGAAGACTCTGGCACAACTCAATCAATGAGTCGAATAATCATAGTAATTACCAATTATTCACACAATTCCAGTGCCCATCTTATTTGCATGGTCATTGGTTAGGACTGTTATGAATCCTGCAGGCTGAGACCAGCTGATGTGGGGTTCTCTGAATGGGCTACCGATTCCAAGCCTGCCCCATCCTGTGGCTCCTTGAAAGTCCATGAAGCCAGGTGAAGATTGCACAGCTCTGCTACCGAAGGAGCAAAGCCTTCTTACCATTGCTTTCATCTTTGACATGGAAACCTCGAGAAAGAGACAGCTGTTTGTGGTGGGAAATATACCAAAGGCCCCCATCTTGGGTAAAGTAGGGGTGATGGGAGTTTAAAATCATATTCTGATGATGAAAACGTGGGCCCCTTAGCTCATCTGGAGAACTTCTTTCTGTTCAGGATTATCTGTTTCGTTTGCCTCGTGATAACAAAAAAAAATCTGTCACCATATCCCAAGGAGAAGGCTGGGAGACATTCAGGCAAGTTTTGAAACCCTTCTGTCTGCTCAAGTTCTGGTGTGGAGGGAAAATTCTATTATCAGTAACTAAAAAAAACAAAACAAAACAAAAACAAAACCTAAGCACGTCCAGTTTGTTCTTCCCAAATTTACCAATCAGATAAATCACTTCACCGAATAAGGAACGAGCTTACAAGTAATTCCTGGGCAAAGTTTTGTACCGACAATTATTTCAAACCTATTTCTTCCCTGTCACCAGACAGATTAGGGTTCGTACAAAAATACGCCAGGCGAGAAAACAGAAAATCATTTGTTTTTGGTGGTTTGTGATTGTTTATTTCATTGACTGAAACGATTTATTTTTTTGCTGTGACACGAATCTGAGTATCCCCACTCTGAATCACCCAACCTTGCCTGTGTCCCCTCAAACAACTAGTAGAACTCAAAAATAAGCCCCGAGCACCACTCAGAGTGACCTACCATGTCCCCCAAATTCAGATATACATAATAAACATGCTGATGAAGTCAAGGGAGGGAATATGGCTCATTCCATCCCTTTTGGTTGGTCTTTAAATAAACATTTATGTTTTTACTACCCTTCCATTTGGGGCAATTTTTTTTCCCTGTCATTTGCTGTGGGGGGGGGTGCGGAATATAACTTCATGCAGCACTTTTTGCTACAAAATGTAAGCTTGCAAAACAGCACAAATGTCTAATGTGTGTGTGTGTGTGTGTGTGTGTGTGTGTGTGTTTGCTTGCTTGCTTTTTTTTTCATAATGGACAATTACATTGTAGCATGTTTAAAGTGTACAGGGTCGCCTGGGTGGCTCAGCCGGTTAGGCATCCGACTTCAGCTCAGGCCATGATCTCGAAGTTCGTGGGTTCAAGCCCCGCACCCGGCTCCCTGCTGTCAGCGCGGAGTGTGCTTCAAATCCTTTGTCCTCCCCTCCCTCTGCCTCTCCCCTGCTCGTGCTCTCTTTCTCCCTCTCTCAAAAATAAGTAAACATTAAAAAAGATTAAAGTGTACAACATGGTGATTCGATATACATTGTGAAAGGAGTTTCACCATCAAATCAATCAACGCATTCATCACCTCACATAGTGATTTTTTTTTTGCAATAACACTTAAGTATTACCCTTAGCAAATTTCAATGCAGTGTTATCAGCTATAGTCACCATCTTCAGAACTTATTCATCTTATAACTGAAAGTTTGTACCCTCTTGCCAGCTCCTGGCAACCACCAACTCTAATCTCTGTTTCTAGGAGTCTGACTTTTTTTCTTTTTTTCTTCTGTTTAGATTCCACGTATGAGTGATACCAAGTAGTATTTACAGGGTTTCCTTCTTTTTATCTTATTATTTTTTTAAGTTTATTTATTTTTCAGAGAGAGAGAAAGAGAGAGAGAGAGAGCGAGAGCATGTGTGAGCATGCAAGGGGGAAGGGCAGAAAAGGAGAGAGAGAGAGACAGAGAGAGAGAGAGAGAGAGAATACCAAGAGATTGCGGGGCTCGATCTCACGACCGTGAGATCATGACCTGAACTGAAATCAAGAGTCGGATGCTTAGCTGGCTGAGCCACCCAGGCACCCTAGGATTTCCTTCTTTTTAAAGAGTGAATAATATTCCCTTATATCTGTATATATGCCGTGTTTTCTTTATCCGTTCATCCATTAAGTACCATTCAGGTACTTAAGTTGTTTCCGTACCTTGGCTATTGTAAATAATGCTGCAATGAACACGGGTGTGCAGATAACTTTTCTAGATAATGGATTCATTTCCTTGGGACATACACTTGAAAAGTAGGGTTGCTGGATCACCTGGTAATTCTATTTTTAATTTTTTGAAAGGTCTCCAGGGGCGCCTGGGTGGCGCAGTCGGTTAAGCGTCCGACTTCAGCCAGGTCACGATCTCGCGGTCCGTGAGTTCGAGCCCCGCGTCAGGCTCTGGGCTGATGGCTCGGAGCCTGGAGCCTGTTTCCGATTCTGTGTCTCCCTCTCTCTCTGCCCCTCCCCCGTTCATGCTCTGTCTCTCTCTGTCCCAAAAATAAATAAAAAAAAA
>NW_024420501.1:805003-850876 GCF_014898765.1 Herpailurus yagouaroundi
AAAAAAAAAAAAAAAAAAAAAAAAGAAAGGTCTCCATACTGTTTCCCATAGTGGTTACACCAATTTACATTCTCACCAACAGTGCGCAAGGGTACTCACCAGGAGCCTCACCGGCATTTGTTGTTTGTTTGTTTGTTTATGCATTTATTTATGTATTTATGTATTTATTTATTTTTTGTCTCTTTGATAATAGTCATCTTAACAAGTATGAGGTGATATCTCATCGTGGGTTTGACTTGCATTTTCCTGATGAGCAGTGACGTTGAGTATCTTTGCGTGTCCTTGTTGGCCATTTGTACGTCTTCTTGGGAAGGGTCCTTTGCCCACTTTTAAATTGGGTTATTTGGGTTTTTTTGCCATTAGGTGGTCAGAGTTCCCTGTATATTTTGGATATTAACCCTTGATCAGGCATGGGGTGTGCAAATATTATCTCCAATTCTCTAGGTTGCCTTTTCTGTTGACTGTTACCTTTGCTGTGCAAAAGCTTTTTAGTTTGATGTTGTCTCACTTGTTTATTTTTGTTTTTGCTGTCAAATAAAAAAAAATCATTCCCTAGACCAATGTCAAGGAGCTTATTCTATGTTTTCTTCTAGGGGTTCTATGTTTCAGGTCTTAGGTTCAAGTCTTTAATCCATTTTGAGTTGATTTTGTGTGTGGTGTAAGGCAGGGGTCCAGTTCCATTCTTTTGCATGTAGCTGTCCAGTTTTCCCAACACCATTTACTGAGGAACCTGTCTTTTCCCCATTGTATCGTCTTAACTCCTTTGTCAAAAATGAATTGACCAAAGATGCGTGGGTCTATTTCTGGGCTTTGTCTCCTGTTCCATTGATCTATGTGTCTATTTTTATGCCAGTATCATATGGCTTTGATTATGACAGCTTTGTAATACAGTTTGAAATCGGGATGTCTGATGCCTCCAGCTTTCTTCTTTTTTCTAAAAGTCGAGTTAGCTAATCAGAGTCTTTTGTGGTTTCATACAAATTTGAGGATTATTTGTTCTAGCTCTATGAAAAATACCATTGGAATTTTGAGAGGAATTGCATTGACTCTATAGATTGCTTTGGATAGTACGGACATTATTGCAATATTAATTCTTCCAGTCCATGAGCATGGAATGTCTTTCCATTTATTTGTGTCCTCCTCAATTTCTTTCATTGGTGTCTTATAGTTTTCAGTGTACAGATCTTTCACCTCCTGGGCTAAATTTATTCCTAGGTATTTTAATCTTTTTGAAGGTATTATAAATGATATTGTTCTCTTAATTTCATTTTCTGACAGTTTGTTGTTGGTGTATAGAAACACAACTGATTTTTTTATATTGATTTTTAAAAATTTATTTTTTAAAATTCAAGTTAGTTAACATACAGTATAGTATTGGTTTTAGGGGTAGAATCTAGTGATTCATCACTTACCTATAACACCCAGTGCTCACCTTGAAAGGTGCCCTCCTTAACGCCCATCACCCATTTAACCCATCCCTCCACCAACCACCCCTCAGTTTGTTCTCTGTATTTAAGAGTCTCTTATGGTTTGCCTCCCTCTCTGTTTTTATCTTAATTTTCCTTCCCTTTCCCTGTGTTCATCTGTTGTGTTTCTTAAATTCCACATATGAGTGAAATCAGATGATACTTGTCTATCTCTGACTGACATATTTGTGTATTGATTTTGTATTCTGCTACTTTACTAAGTGTCTTTATTAGTTCCAACAGTTTTTTTTTTGACTGTAATCTTTAGGGTTTTCCATGTATAATATCACATCTTCTACAAATAGAGACAATTTTACTTCTTTACTTTTCATTTTACTTCTTACTACTTCTTTGGATGCCTTCAATTTCTTTTTCTTGCCTTATTGCTCTGGCTAGGACTTCCAGTACTATGTTGAATAAAAGTGGCAGGAATGGCACCTGCATCAGAATTACCCGTGATATTTCTTTAAAAATTACAGACTTCTGGGCCCCTTTGATTCCCTTTGTCTTTTTTTGCATTGGAGTGCCCCAGCCTCAACCTCTGCTTTCTACCTTTACTTATTTCCCTGCTACTATTCTCATTTTTTATAGTCTATTCTCAACACAGCCGCCAGAGCGATCCCTTAACACTTTTAAGTTAGATCATGCCTTCTTCTCCTCTCCTCAAAACTCTCTCATGGCTGGAGTCACAGGGTCCCTCCTCCATAGCTCCAGTTCGCGTGGGGCTCCTCTAATGTTGCTTTCTTTCCTTGTAGCTTCAGGCCTAGGAATCACCTGCCACTACCTCATCCCTGTGATCTCTGTGACCTTGTCTCTTATCGCCCTCCCCCTTGGATCACTCTCTTCCAGCCAGCAAGCCTCCTTGATGCTTCTCAGGTCTGCTTCTGCCTCCGCCCTTCATTTTTGACCCAGATAACCATATCGGTTACTTGCTCACTTTTTTAAGGGCCCTACCCAAATGTCACCTTCCCTAAGAGTCCTTCTTTCTGTGTAAAATAGTGACTCCCTCTACACCCTTCGAGGCACTCCCCAGCTCTCTAACCCTGTCTTATTTTCTCCCTATCATCACCTATCATATTGTAGATCCATTGTTGGTTTGTTTCCTGCCTGTCTCCCTGCACTAAGACGTAAGCTCCAACAAGGAAGAGATTTTGTTGTTTCTTCACAGCCCCAGCCCTGGTGTCTAGCCTGGCCCACAGGAGGCTCTAAGGGAACATTTTTTTGGACAAATGAATGAATGAATGAGTGAACCATATATAGGCATGTAAACGCATGAATGAGGATAGATACACACTAAACTGGCATAGTGGTACCTCTGGGGAGTGGGGTTATGGAAAGGGGACTTACATTTTGTACATCAGCTTCCCTGTTGTTTGAATTTTTATAGCAATCAAGCACGCATTACGCGTGTAATTAGAAAAATAGAAACAATAGCGGTTTTAAAAAGAAAACGAGCTGTACAGAGCCAAAAAAAAACCGCTTAGGAGATCAGGTTGGGCAGCAGGTGGCAGGGTTGTTTCAAATTCTTCTCTGTGCCAGGCTGGTGAACATCAGAGCCCACAGGCATGTGGCCTGGTGCTGGCACAACGCCAGGGAGAGTGGTGTGAATACGGAAAAAAAAAAAAAGCTGCAATTAACGCACAGCGTGATGTGACCAGTGACTATATCTGGCAGTGAGGTTACGGCAGATATTTTTTTTTAATCTCCCTTGCACTCTTGTGTATCGTTTGATTTTTTTTTTTCCATGATGAACACGTAGTACTCGTGGAATAGGGGGAAAGAGGAGCATTTCATCTTTTAAAACGAAAATGTTTAAAGGTGTCAAGTCTTGCGTCCCCAAGCAGGAGGCTGCCCCAGCTCCAGATTGTAGAAGGCTTCTATAGCATTTCTCTGCCCGCCAGAGCCCCAAGGAAATGCCGCCAGCTAACTATGGGACAATAAACTGGGAAAACTTACCAGCGTCCGTAGATTGTGGAATCACCTCTGCCTCAGGTGGCCGAGAGTTTCCCAGCGGAGGAGTTTGGCGTTCCCGTGTCGAGGCTTTAAAAGGTTCACAACTGCCGTCTCTATAAAACGACATCTCTATAGGTACAGAGTCAAAGAAAATTCTAGAAAAAGAATTTTCATCCGACACTTTTCCCTTCCCCAGCTCCCCAAGCTTTTTTCTGCTTTATAGCAGCTGCTCTCACCAGGGGCATTTTGTCCTTGCCCACATAAACCAGTGATTGACGGAAGGGGCAGCCAGCTGAGCGTGACCATCCCTTGTGCCACTTGGCCTCTAGGATCTATGTGCGTATCTCACCTTTGGGTTATGATTTTGCTGTTAGTGCCCCTGCCTGCACCTGCCACACGCAAACGTACGCGTGTGTACACGTGCATGCATGCACACGCACACACATCCAGCTCCGGACAGGAAGCTCACGAGACCCCTCTGGACCCTCTGTATTTCACCCTGTCACCAGGTGCCCCTTCCTTCACCCCACCCGTGCTGCTCCCCACCCATTGACGGGTGCGGCCTGGCCCACGTCCACCATCCTGCTGGGCATCTGCTTCCCCAACACTCCTACGTTTTCACTCCCGGCTCCCAACTCTCTACCGACCCTGCGTGTATGTCCGTCAAAGCTCCATTATGCAAGGAACAGAGACCCGCTCAAGCTGGTTCAACAACAAAGTGTGTAAGGGGACAGGAGAGTGGGGCACTGGCCGTTGTAAGGAGATGGAGGTCTTATGGCGTTCCCGAGAGAGCCACAGCAGCGGGACCCGGAACGGGCAGTGTGGCAGCTACAATTTCTGGCACTCCCCCCAAAGGCCCGGGATCTCGCTCCGTATCTCTGATCGGCTCTGCATATCTGCCCCATCCTCCTCTCTCTGTTGGCTGGTTTCCTCTTAACTTTTGCTCATAGACGGTCCCTCATATTTGACCCAACTCCAATCTGTCTTATAGCCTTTCACTCTCACCTCAGATTGTGGCTCAGACCCTCGGCTTCCTTATACCATATTCCCAAGAGAGGAATCTGATTGCTCAAGTTTACCTTAAGCCAGGCCACAGGAGTTCTCCAAAGAGCGCGAACCTCCCTATGAAACAGCCACCGTTGGTCAAACGCCTAAATGCTGCCGTCAGACACCACTGGGAAGGGTTGGGGTCTCAGGGACGTTTCGGATCACGGAAGCCACGTGCAGATCCCTGTGGAAGCACAGGCAAATTATAAGCATCTCTGGTACGGCAGGCCCGGAAACTGTGGTCTGATTAAAAACCCAGACCAAAGGGCTCTGTCTACCTACAAGGACTTACAAATCCTACATGATATTCATGTGTCTCGTCTATTCGCAGAGACTCCCAGAATTTTCAGGTCTTCAGGTTCATCCAGCCTACTAACACCTGTCCTGGTCCCTCCTCCCTGGTCCCCACTGCCGGTATTTAAGTCCCTTCATTGAAACGAAATGTGGTGTATTCATAATATGGAATGTCACTCAGCCGTGCAAAGGAATGACATACTCGAACATGCTAAACACAGAGGAACCTTGGAAACACGTTAAGGGGAAGAAGCCAGTCACGAAAGACCACATACTATATGATTCCATTCATATGGATGTCCAGAATAGAGACATCTATAGAGACAGAAAGAAGATTAGTGGCTGCTTAAGACTGGAGGTGGGGACGGGGTAGGGAAGTGATGACTAAAGGATACAGAGTTTCTTTTTCAGGTTATGAGAATTCTCGATTTCGAAAACTAACTCCGGTAAAAAAAAGAAAAGAAAAGAAAAGAAAAGAATGAAGAAACCTGTGGCGATCGTTGCATATATCTGCGAATATCCTAAAATCCACGTCTCTCAGAAACTCAAAATGGCAGAAATGCAAAAATCCTTTGTCTCAGACTAATGAAAAACCGTTCAAGTGGAGGAAAAATATGAGACACTCTAACTTCCAATTAATTTTGCCTCATCGTGAGATGAGTCATGGCACACGCAGAGATACAAACCCCAACAAAGGTGGTCAAGTGTGGCAGTGAAATTCCAACCCAGGGCGCACGATTCTCCCACGCTCGTTTTAAGGATAACAGCATTAGGGGATGCATGTGTGGGTGATGGTATTAGACTTTTGCAAGGAGTCGTTAACAGCTAACAGAGCAATTGCTTCCACTTGTGGGAAGTGTTGCATTTATTTTTTTAAAATTTTTTTATGTTTTTATTTATTTTTGAGAGACAGAGAGAGACAGAGCACGAGTGGGGGAGGGGCAGAGAGAGAGGGAGGCACAGAATCCGAAGCAGGCTCCAGGCTCTGAGCGGTCAGCACGGAGCCCGACGTGGGGCTCGAACTCACGGAGTGCGAGATCATGACCTGAGCCGAAGTCGGACGCTTACCGGACTGAGCCACCGAGGCACCCCCATCTCAAAGTAGTTTTAAAGGTATGCAGAGCAGTGTGTGTTTCCAAAACTAATAACAGGAGAGAAATATAGGCGAATAGACCAGGGCAGACAGGGTGTGTCACAGAGGAAAGAACCAACCGTGGAGTAAACTTTTTCAAGTCTGACCTTCAGAGAAGCTAACTTATGTTACTTAGCTCTCAGTTTAGAAGTTCAGCGTCCCTGTTAGACGTTTTTAAATGTGTTTAACTGCTAAGTATTTAAGAAATTATAGCCGATTGCTAGCACACCGACATGGGCTCACCGAGAGCTCATTCAAATAGCAAAAAGCAAAACGTGGTTTTCACAATTAGGTGGTGCTAAAAACAAAAAACAAAAAAAACAAAAAAACAGCCAAGCTATGATTCATTTGCTTATTTAGCCTTCATTACAGAATTTTAAAATAAGGAATTAACTCACTTTAATTGACACTAAAAAGTACAACACAGAGCAAGGTAAAGCAATTCATATTTACATTTTTGTATAAAATATGATATGTATCACAAAACATTTAAGAATGAGAACAGTGAGGTGTTCTTTCTAAAAAAAAAAAAAAACAACTTCCCCTTAGGGGCACCTGGGTGGCTCAGTCAGTTGAGCATCTGACTCCTGATTTCGGCTCAGGTCATGATCCCAGGGACGTGGGATTGAGCCCTGCATCGGGCTCCTTGCTGGGTGTGGAGCCTGCTTAAGATTCTCTCTCTCTCTCTCTCTCTCTCTCTGTCTCTGTCTCTGTCTCTGTCTCTCCCTCTGCCCCTCTCCCTCACTTACACTTTCTCTCTCTAAAAATAAAAAATAAAATAGTTGAGTCTGACTTTGGCTCAGGTCATGATCTCAAGGTTCGTGAGTTCGAGCCCTGCATCGGGCTCTCTGCTGTCAGCACAGAGCCCGCTTCAGATCTTCTGTCCCCCTCTCTCTTCCCCTCCCCCGCTGGTTCTCTCTCTCTCTATCAAAATAAATAAATAAACGTAAAAAACTTTTTTTAAATTAAAATAAATAAATAAATAAATAGCTCCCCTACGACACTCACTTTATATTAGGAATGAAGTTTCCTGATCTCTATGCCAGAGGTAGTATTAAGTTTATCTCTTTTTTTAAAATTTCTTTTTTTTTAAAGTTTATTTATTTTGAGAGAAAGAGTGTGTGCACAGGACAGGTGGGGGGTGGGGGGGGCGGAGAGAGGGAGAGAGAGAATCCCAAGCAGGCTCCGAACCCTGGGATCATGACCTGAGCCAAAATCAAAAGTTGGACGCTTAACCGAGCCACCCAGGCACCCCTTACGTCTATTTCTTAACTTGCTTTTTCTTACCTGGTGATACGAAAATCCTGTTTTACAAGGGTCTGTGTTGCAAAAGGAAAAAGACACAATGCACGGTTGGCAGTGTTTGGAGACTCTAAAACACGTGAATTATTTGATATTCTACAGCTGTCTTCCTCCGATTTCTAGAAATGGGGTTGGGCTAGGCCATCTTCACTTTGAAGTAGTCTGGCTTCTTGTTTGCTTGATGCAGACCCAGTTTGAAGACCTAAATCTGTGTTTCTGGTGTCAAACTTCTTCCTTTCTGTCACAAGTTCATAGGAAATGAGCAGATGAAATATACACATGAAATAGACAAGATATGATAAATAATAATCCCAAGTCTGTGGAACCAGAAAGACAACCGTTGCCCATTTCCTCGCCTTTTCACCCCAGAGACGGTGCTAAGCACAGAATTAGTAAATCCTTACCCAGTCTCCCTTTTCGGAGATTGCAGGGGGTGGCCCTGCACTAGAAGTTGACCTAGCCTCCAAAATAAAGCAAGAAATTTTCTACTTCAAAGCTTCTGCGAGCTCCTGGGGCAGGACCCGGCTCTGTGATCGGTTTACTTCGTATGCCTCTGGAGCACAGTGGGAAAACAGGAGAAACAAAACACTGTCACTCGTTTTTGCCATAACAGTACAACTTGGCAGGGCCAGCCTGGCAGGTGTTGTGACCCTTTGGGAAGTCTTTCTATTCCTCGCTTTGGATTGGACCGGACAGTCCTTAATAATTAATGGGTCCCCATGGGAGACGTGTTGATCCCCGAGGATCAGATCATGTCCTAAAGGTATAGGTCCCTGAGTCAGCCTGCTTAGGTTCACATTTACCATTTTCTATCTGTGGGACTTTGAGCAACCTTAACATCACTAGCTGGGTAACCCCTCTGAGCCTCAAATACATCCTCTGTAAAACTACTGATAAAAATAGTCCCTCCATGGGCACCTGGCTGGCTCAGTTGGTGGAGCATGTGACTCTTTTAAAAAAAATTTTTTTTTAAATTTATTTATTTCTGAGAGATAGAGCGCGACAAAGCACGAGCCGGGGAGGGGCAGAGAGAGAGGGAGACACAGAATGTGAAGCAGGCTCCAGGCTCTGAGCTGTCAGCCCAGAGCCCGATGCCGGGCTCGAACCCATGAACCGTGAGATCATGACCCGAGCCGAGGTTGGATGCTTAACCAACTGAGCCACCCAGGCACCCCGCATGTGACTCTTGGTCTTGGGGTTGTAAGTTTGAGCCCCATGTCGGGTGTAGAGATTACTTCAAAATCACATCCTAAAAAAAAAAAAAAAAGTCTCTCGATGATGGAGTTGTGAGGATTAAATTGCCATATCTCATTGAATCTAAGATGATCTAAGACATCATCGAGTGTAGGATAGACCATTATTTTATGTACCTCTCAAAAAGAAAAGACAAGTTACCCCTTGAGCTCTATACATCTTGATGTTGACACATCCTGGCTTCAGAAATGTTAAAATACTAAATGTGCACGTTTCCTAATCAATGAAATGCAGTAGTTAATATTGATACGGCACTTAGAGCAATGCACGACATATAGTGAATGCTTAAAGTTTGCTATTTTGAGGTAGGCTTTCCCGAAAGGAAGGTAGTCGTCCCCACCTTGAAAATGGAGACCTTACTGAGAAGAGAAGTCCACAGCCTTCAATAGGAGAGAGTAAGGCCAGGAACCCGATGTGTCCACAGAAGACCCTTGTGTAGGAGTTAATTCTTTCATGCTTTTTTGTTGCACAGCATAAAGGCAAAGCCACATTTATTTTTAAAAAAAATTTTTTTTAATGTTTATTTTTGAGAGAGAGAGGGAGAGTCAGAGTGTGAGCGGGGGAAGGGCAAAGAGAGAGAGGGAGACACTGAATCCGAAGCAGGCTCCAGGCTCCGAGCTGCCAGCACAGAGCCCGGCGCGGGGCTCGAACCCACGAACCGGGAGATCATGACCTGAGCTGAAGTCGGACGTTTCACCGACTGAGCCACCCAGGGCCACATTTAATGTATGCTTTGCATCCTCTGTCCTTCATTGAAATTCTCTCCAGTTACCCTTACCCCACCCCTCCAATAAAGTCTGAAACTCCTATAAGACTCTGCATGCTGGAGTTTGAGACGACTGCCCAGCTTGGAGCTGATGCCCACGCAGAGATGCAGCAGCACCCTGGGAAGGACCATTGTGCAGGAGCTCCATGTGGTGACAAGGTCGGCCATGAGCGGGGGCCCGTATAGAAGAATCTCAGAGAATGGCCTGGAGGGAATCCAACCCAGAGAAGTGGCTGCCCCGGAACACCTGACCGAGAGGTAAAATACGAGGGGGCAAAACCTTCTTTCCCCAGGATTTTAGAGAAAGAAAGACCCTAGAAAGACCCTTGGGGTGGCAGAAGTGGCTAACGTTTAGGTCACATCAACGATGCTAATGCTTAGGTCACATGGATGACGAAATTATAAAACAACCCACAGAATCCATACCAGCAGTCATGGAATTGGATCGCTATCTTTACTGTGTTTCTTCACTTTAAAAAAGGCACGTGTTGGGGGGCGCCCGGTTGGCTCAGTCAGTTAGGCATGTGACTCTAGATCTCGGCTCAGGTCATGGTCTCACGGTTCGTGAGATCGAGCCCCGAGTCAGGCTCCGTGCTGACAGCATGGAGTCTGCTTGTGCACACTCTCTCCCTCGCAAAATAAATAGACTTCTTAAAAAAGAACATTCTTCACACTTGATTATTGCTGAAATCAGGGTGTATAATTATGGTGGAGGCGATGAGGAGAATAATAACAATATAATATGAGCTAGCCAGGTGTCCCTCTAAGTCCCTTATCTGTAACAACTTATTCATAACCCTATGAATTAGGTACAGGGATGATCCCCTCTTTGAGAGCTGAGGAAACCGAAGCACAAAAAAGGCGAAGTACGTCTTGCAAGGTGTCACATATGCGCGCCTGTTAAGAGGCAGAGGCGTGCCGAGTCGTGACCCTAACCATGACCCTGGCATCCAGTTTGCCAGAACCCTGGGATTAGTGTTCTCTCCCGAAGGTATCTCTAAACCAACGGTGTGCCTTAGATCCCCAGTGCTATTTTAGAATAGAGGGAATCCAACGGGTGGTGAAACGAAGGGGGTGGTGCTTATGCAGTGAAGACTAGCACCTTTGGACGGCGCCAGCCCTCAGCTGGCTCAAGCTTTCTAGACTCTTCTCAGTGCTTTAGAGCACACAGCGGCCTAAAGGCCCACTGCAAGGCCGCCATTTGCCCGGAGAACCCTGGCCACCGCAAACCGGGCACAACTTTGTGGCAGCTGGGAATGGGTAACATTTGCTAACTGAGACTGGAAAACCACGTCTAGGTTTTTGTTTCACGTCGCTCAACTTTTTTGAATATCTCAAACCTGACCCGGGTTTGCGGGAAGCCCGGAAAGACCTCGTTAGGAAAAGCAAACACTCAAGCAAACAAAAATCAGATGCTGCCGGGCGCCTGGGTGGCTCAGTCGGTTCGAAGGCTGACTCTGGATTCTGCCTCAGGTCATGGCCTCACAGTGGATGGATTAGTGAGATCGAGCCCTGCCTCCGAATGGAATGCACGCTGCCAGCGTGGAGACTGCTTGGGATTTTCTCTCTCCCTCTGTCTCCGCCCCTCCCCCACGGGTGGAGGAACATGCTCTCTCTCTCAAAATAAATTAAAAAAAAAAAACTTTAAAAAGTCAGGCACTGCCATCTTGAAGCAGTGGATGGCCATGTGCCAAGGAGCACGCTGGAAGTTAACGACTCAAGTGCTAAAGTGAGACCTAATGAACAAGCAGAGAGGATGTTGGGAGTGAATCTGTGGTAATCAAACCAATCCCCTTTTCTTAACTGTCAGCTTATGTCCTCTTGTTCTCTCTGTGGAAAAGAAAGCAAGCTTTTAATCCCCCCCCAGGCAAAAGCAACCCTTTTAATGGGTTATTAGCATGGGATCAGTGAATTTTTTTTTTTAATTTTTTTTTCAACGTTTATTTATTTTATTTTTGGGACAGAGAGAGACAGAGCACGAACGGGGGAGGGGCAGAGAGAGAGGGAGACACAGAATCGGAAACAGGCTCCAGGCTCTGAGCCATCAGCCCAGAGCCCGACACGGGGCTCGAACTCCCGGACCGCGAGATCGTGACCTGGCTGAAGTCGGACGCTTAACCGACTGCGCCACCCAGGCGCCCCGGGATCAGTGAATTTTAAAAAGGGGCCTGAGAAGGGGCTCTTGGGTGGCTCAGTTGGTTAAGCGTCTGACTCTTGGTTTCAGCTCGGGTCATGATCTCCCGGTTCGTGGGGTCGGGCTCTGTGCTGTTGGGATTCTCTCTCTCCCCCTCTCTCTGCCCCTCCCCCCACTTGCTCATGCTCTCTCTCTCAAAATAAATAAACATTAAAACAATTTTTTAAAGGAAGAAACGAAGGGGTTTGAGAAGAAAAGTGTAGTCGAGAGGGGAGACAAAACCGCCGGACGACCTGAGTGGTGAGAGATCTCTGTGGAGGAAGGGGGAAAAGAATCTGAGGCTGCACGGTTGTCTTCTATGGGAGCCATCTTGAAATTGAGCCATGAATTACGGGACATAAGTACAAATCTGGCACCTAGCTTCCTGACGCCATTTTGTCTCATTCCTCTGGGAACGTGCATGGATCTTCGGTTTGAAGATTTCAGGTTGTCCCCCTCAGCATGTGTCCCGAGGGGCGAGACGCAAACCATAGCCAACCACCACAGCAAACTCCTCTTGCTATAAGCACACTGCTTCAACCAGCCAACTAGGCACAACTAAGCCAAGTAAGCAATCAACACAACCGCTCTCCACAAGGGCCCCAGACAGGATTTCTCGCCGTATATAATAACCAAACTCTGGTCCCCCATCCCGATATTCAGCCTGGCTCTGGGTCTGAAAATGAAATCAGTCATCTCTGAAGTCGAATATCCGCCAGGGCCCTCTCTGGGCATGGGGCCCCCCAACTCATAGTTTCCAGATAATACCATGGTGCTCATTTGGGCTTTAGAAGTTCACAGCCCTGATTCTCTGAGGAAGGCACAGGTACGAAAAACACTCGGGGGAAATGTGTGTGGGTAACTAGTTATAAGCCAGCTGGTGAACGTTTGGTGACCTACTGTCCTTCTTTTAAAGATTTTTTTTCTTTCTTTTATTTGTTTTAGAGAGAGAGTGAGCAGGGGGGGAGAGGCAAAGAGGGAGAGAGAGAAAGAATCCCAAGGAGGATCCACGCTCAACACGGAGCCCAACACAGGGTTTGATCCCATGACCCTGGGATCATGATCTGAGCCGAAATCAAGAGTCCAAAATCAGTTCATCCGACTGAGCCGCCCAGGTCTCCCGGTTGAACCCTCAGGGGCTAAGTCACTACCTCCCATCTTTTCTGGAAGCAGTGGGGAGGAGACAATCCATGGAATGAACAGCAGGGGCAGAGATTAAGGAAACACACAGCAGCCAAAACCACTGAGAGCTGGGTACCACTTGTCCCAGTAGACAGAACAGGAGTAGCATAATGATTTTTTTTTAACGTTTCTTTATTTTTGAGAGACAGAGAGAGAAAGAGCAGGAGCAGAGGAGGGGCAGAGAGAGAGGGAGACCCAGAATCGGAAGCAGGCCCCAAGCTGTCAGCACAGAGACGTGGGGCTCGAACTCACAAACCTCGAGATCGTGACCCGAGCCGAAGTCGGACGCTTAACCACTGAGCCACCCAGGTGCCCCAGGAATAGCATAAGGATTAAGAGACAGACAGAGGAAGTGGGCTGCCTAGACTTAAACCTGCCATGCCATTCCATAGCTGGGTGAGTTAATTAGCCCCCTTGGGCCTCAGTCTCCTAATCTATAAAAAGGAGATAATAGCAGGATATTCCACCATGTAACAAAGAACCAAGTCACCGTTCTTTGGTTACCCAGCACTTTGATGAGTGCAACTCTTCATTTCCTAGTAACCGTTTCCTTCCTCATTACTAAGCCCTACCAACCGAAGGCCTCTGAGCCCTTCCACTCTGACTCAGAACAAGAGGCCCGCATGGCAAGCCCGACGCCATGAATCAGAGCTTTTCCAGTGTTTGTTGATAGGAAGGGAAGAACGCAGATATGGCAACAGCGATCACAAAAGCTACAGCTTTGGAAACCTCGCAAACCAATTTCTAGTCACTCGTCATCTAAAGATTTTTCCTGAGGGGTAAAGCACCTTGATGTGAAGGCGGAAACGATGACACAGAAAGCGCAAAGGTCTCCCTCTCCACCCCACCTCATCCTATGCTCCACTCCGTCCCGCGGCCCACAGGTGTTTCATCGCTCAGGATGGGGAGGAAAGGGTCTGACACCGAATTCACATCAAGGTGTTAGCAGTCGTGAGTGTGACCCCTCCAGGTAGTATTTCTAGGTGGTAGGTGCAACTGTGAAGGGAGTCCCAGGTAGGGTAACAAATCTCTAAGTGGCAGACATCCCAGCCCTGTGACTTCTAGGCCCCAAGCCCCAGAATAAGATGAACTGGTCCGGGTGAGACTTTTCTCAAGTATCCCAACTAAACCACTTCTCCCCCACTGGTCAGTCTCTCACCAATGACCCCCTTTGGTTTTCTTTATAAGCCTTATCACGGTCTGGAATGGTCTTGTCAGTTTCTCTATTTATCTGATGATTGTCGGCCCACCCTCCCGAGAATGTAATGTATGTTAGGACCGGGGCTGTGTCTGGTTCATTCACTCCCGTATCTTTTAGGGCCAAACACAGTGTCTGTCACATAATAAATAGGTGCTCAATAAATACTTGTGAAGTGAATGAAGGAGTCATGAACTGAAGTGATTTTTTTTTTTTTTTTGCACGAGATAGCACGGGGCTGTGGCAGTGTTAGGAGGCATCGGTCATGTTGTCCCTCAGGCTGCCAGAGGCCAGAACGCTCTCCTCGGGATGTTTCCACCAGCCTGGGGCCAGATGGGAACACTTCATCTTAATCGAAGCGCTGAAGAGGAGATTGAAAGGCGAAGAGAACAGGTCTCCAGGCGATAACCCCACAGCCCCGAAAGTTCAAAGGTTTCTACTTCGTTAGATGTGCGTCTTCCAATGACTCCTCGCTCTCCATGGCATTTGCCTACGATAACCCTCACGACAGTGAAGGGGTCTGGGACAGGCCCCCCCACCCCGGCGCCCCCAGGATGTGCCACTCTGGTGTGCGGATTCTTTTGAGCTGAAGGCAAATCGAGACCCTGTGGGCTCAAGAGAAACGCTTGCGCCTCCCTTAACTGCGTAGAAGAATCTAAATCGGAGGGTCTTTCCAGAATAAGTGTTCTTAACAGAGATACATTTTATCCGAGTGACCCATCTGTACGGCAGGCAAACATCTAATTACCAACATCTGCTCTTCTTATGGGCCTGTGAGGTACTTTTCTTCCCTCTGAAGTCCCAGACCCCTACCCCCTTGTCCTTAGTTCGGGGTGACACATACATCTCCCTTTGCCTGTCTTTGGAATTTCCACGTCCGCAAGGAGTCCCTGTACGTATGGTATTAAATTCGGCTTTCTCCTGTTCATCTGGCTCCTGCCAAGGGCTTCTTAGTCCAGCTAGAAGGACCCTTGAAGGGGATAGGAGTCTTTGCTCCCCGACAACAGCAGGAAGGTGTGTGGGTGGCAAGTATTATTAGGCCTCCGTGCAGGTGGAGAAAGTGAGACACGGCAAAGGTGGGTGAGGTGAACCGACGACGTGACCTATTGTGTATTCCGTTCCAGGCGCCACTCACCGAGTGCCTGGTCTCGATCGGCCTCGTTTTCAAGCCGTGTCAACCAATAGCCCACGTTAGTTTTGTCACTCACGTAGGCCCGGCTTTGCTTAGCTCGGGACTGGGAGTCTTCTCCGATGGCCTGGAGGCCGCCCCTGAGCACACAGTCACAAATGAACTGGGCTGGGAGGACCAGAGCCTCTGTGGTGACAGTGCTTAAGAGCGCTGGGTTTCCTGTAGAGAACGAAAGGGGCCTTCCGATTGGCTCGCGATCACAAGGCTCAGTCTGGGGCCAGGCACTGTGCTTCCCTTGTGTTATCTCACTGTGGTCTCATAACCCTCCAGGTAGGAAGTCTCTTTATCCCCCTTTTATAGATGAGGAAACTGAAGCTCCCTGACCTGCCCAAGGTCACGCAGCTAATGAGCGGCAGAGCCACTTGAACACGAGTCACCTGGGTCCACCTCGCCGTGGGGTCAACCGCAAGGCATTTGTCCTTCCAGCGGAAGACGTACCCACCAGCACCGGAACAGAGCACTGGGGATCTGTCATCCCACACACAGTAGAAAGCTCATGCAGCCAGAGCCCCACGCAATCACCACTGGCATCTAGAGCGACATAACGGCACAGGCTCTCAGTGAGGGTGCAGCGAATGCACCGGTCATGTTGGTAACGGTTTCTCTCCGACAACACTGTAATGTGTAAGCGCCCACCCTTGAAGGGCCGGCCCTCAGTTACATGGGAAATGGGCCTCTCTGGAAAGTCTTGCCCCCGTCAGCTGCGGCGATTGGGAGCACAGGCTCTGAAGTCAGACCGCTGGGGTTCTAATCTTGGCTCCGTCCCTTGTTAGCACTACGATCTCAGGCAAGTCACTTCGTCTTTGTGCCCCCATTTCCTCACCTGTCACTCATTCAATGCGTTATTATTTGTAAGGCACTTAAAACGGAACCCGGCGCAAACACTGCATGAGCTACTGTGCTGCTTCAAGTAAGAAATGACCGCGTGGTGACAAACCGGCTCGTGGACGGGCCACCAAATAGACAAAGGACAAGCAGCCAGTTGAAGGCGAAGCCTGGAAGGTAAAACTTCCGTGCACCAAGGACTTCTGTCCTCTTCCCGCTGTTTGTTGTTGGGCTCCAGGGTAGTTAGACCGTGGCCCGCCATTTAGCAATTGTCAATTGCCACTGACACTCAGAATTGCCCACCTCTGTCTTCTAGCAATTCTGCGTAGGTGACTCAGCGCTCACTTTCTAATTCCCCCTTAGCACCGAAGCCCGAGGCGAGCCCGAACCACAACAGCCAATGATATTGTCAGTATACATTGGGCGGCCCCTCTCGCTCCTTCCTTCGGAGTCTCCCTCCTCCAATCTCCCAGGCACTCTGGGCCTTTAGTAGGAGCCCTGGCCGGGCAGGACTCCTCGCAGAGACATCCCACAGGTTATTGGCCTGGGGCTCCAGTCCTTCCCCGTACGGGATTCCGATTGAGTACAGCCTACACCCGAGTAGCTAGCTGGATTCGAATGGCCTAAGCCCCCATTCACAAAACAGATACACTCCATCCGTAATAGCTCCCTAATCTTTATTAGTGATCTGCAGGACTGATCCAAGGTGGCTTGGTGTTTCCGTCCACCTCAGGATGTCCTCCCTCCTCTTGCCAGGCCACCCTTGATAGCTAGGCCCTCTCCTTTTCTCAAAGTCGGCCATAGCAAACCACATCTTGGGAGCATCAGAATAGGTCTATAGCATCTCTACTTATGTCCTCGGTAGGAAAATGTTGGATGACTTTGTATCTCTTTTAAAATTTCTGAGGTCATCTATTAACTATTTTCCTCTGAGAGTTAAGCGATTTGGGCAACTTTATACTTAGAGAAATCTCCAAAAGATTAAAGGCATGATTGCCCCTTTTTTTTATTCAGAAGAGCACATTTTATCAGTAAAACATAAGATCAATTCATGCATGCAGAGAGTTTTCATGAAACATCCATCCGTCCTTATGAAATGTTGGATTTTATGCAAATGGAAGTATATGGTACATGACTTTGGCAATGAGTTGATGGCAATGCCTCCCTGATATCTGACTTCTCTTACTGAACAAACACTTTTCCCTTCATGCGGCAGCCCTACGCTTAGGTTTCTTTCCGCTTTTCTGCTCCTCTCCACCCCTTCCTCCCTACCCATCCCACCCCATCTCTATTTATTACAGAAATGAACAAAGACAACATGTTATGGGTTGAGTTGTGTCCTTCAAAATCCAACTGTTGAGCGGCACCTGGCTGGCTCGGTCATTGGAGCATGCGACTCTTGATCACAGGGTCCCGAGTTCGAGTCCCATGTGTGGTGTAGAGTTTACACAGTTCAAGGAATTAATAAGATTAAAACAAATAATGATAAAAAAGTAAAAATTCAAATGTTGAAACCCCAACCCCCAGTGCCTCAGAATATGACTGTATTTGGAGATTGAGTCTTCAAAGAGGTGATTAAGCTAGAAGAGGTCATAGAGGTGGGTCTTAATCCAATACGACTGGTGTCCTTACAAGAAGAGGAGATCAGAACACAGAGACAAACAGAGGGAAGATGGAGTGAAGACACAGGGAGAAAGCAGGCATCTATGAGCCAAGGAGAAAGGCCTCAGATGAAACCACCCCTTGGACCTCTAACCTTCAGAGCTGTTAGACCTTAAATTTCTATTGTTTAAGCCACCCACTACGTGGTATTTTGTGACATCGGTGTTAGCAAACGAATACACTGTATTGCACAGGCAATTAATACTACTCTTTCTGTATACTTAAGGTGATCAAGCATGCAAATCTTTAATAACCTGCATATGCCAAAGGGCCATGTATCCTGGGGCAAGTCTTCAACAGGACAGATATATTCCAGAGCTCAGGGTCACCGATGTGAAATAGCTGGCTGGCTTAACCAACAGTGACTATAGACCTCCGCACTTTGTCCTTACAGTCTGGCACTATGGCAGCAGGAGAGCCTGTGTCACAGTTCGCTCTGTTTATGGGGGAACAACCAAGCTAAGGGGGCCAGATCCACTTTGTGGATGCCCCTCCGCTAAGATCACAGCCCACGCAGTCTGAGGCCCGTCGTGAAAAGAACTACCAGCCCCAACTTGAAACAATAGGGCTGACTGCCTTGGTCATTGGCATAGGCTCAGGTGGTGAGCACAGAAGGAAAAAGAGCTCAGTCTTGAACCATAGCAGAAGGGGAAAGGCCCTGGGTTGCAAAACCTGGCTTCTTGATCTGAGTCTCAAGGATTCTAAGTTACTTAGCCTCTCAAGGTCTTTTTTATAGCTGTAAAATGAATGAGTTGCACCCCCTTCCCGCTGAGACAGAGGTTCTCAAGGTGGGATCAACATGAACCACCTATAGCACAATCATCTGGGATACTTGTCGCCCATGAAATCCTGGGCCCTACCCCAGACCCACTAAATCAGAATCTCCTACCTCGGGGCCTTGGAATCTGCATTTCAAGAAACTTTGTTGCTCCAAGCTCTCTTCCAACTCAACATCTCATGAGCCTATGACCTTTTATCCACTCTGCCTCTCCCTGGCATCTGTTTAGAACTAGGATCACTTTCTTGCTTGGACCCCTTGCTACTCTTAGCTGCTGGTTTGATCCTTAGTGCAGCTGGTGATGTCCTCAAGTGCTATCAGCTATAGAAGCCCTATTTGTACTTTTAAGTGAGGAGAAAAGTAAAACTAACAGTTTGGTGGGAATTAAGTTTGAAACTACTAGTTTAATATAAACTTTTGATACTGTGTTGCTTTTGATCCTCCAGAATTTGTTTGTCTCTCATGGACACAAATACTCAGTGGGTAACCTCACTGAAAATTTCCTTGAACTGGTTCCTTTGACCAACCAACCAACCAACCAACCAACAAAAAAACAACGGCGGAGAGAAGGGGTTCACTGATCACTTGAGTTCTACCAAACAAAGCAAATTGGTTTTGCATATCACTGTCTTGGCCTTTCCTGCTAAAGGTCTTTCCTTGGGTTTGCAAACAGGAGTTTGACAAGAGTCCTGGTACTGACTGAGCTTTCTTGGTAATGTCACAACATTTCCAACCACAAAGTTGGTCTGCATTTGAGTCAGAGCCATTAGAGGAAGATTAATGTCTGTGGACAAAACTACTGAAATATTTTATTGAGGAAGCCAACTAGATAATTACATTGAGAAAATGTCTTTTTACAATGGTGAGGTACAATCTGCCACCTCTTAGCAGAGAAATGCCCAGAAGATATTCTTAAAGAAGAGGAGAGGGGCGCCTGGGTGGCTCCACTGGTTAGGCGTCCGACTCTTGATTTCAGCTCAGGTCATGATCTCAGAGTTCGTGGGATGAGCCCTGCAGGGGCTCTGTGCTGACAGTGCAGAGCCTGCTTAGGATTCTCTCTCTCTCTCTCTCTCTCTCTGCCCCTCCCCTGCTCTCTCTCTTTCTCAATAAATAAATAAACTTTTGAAAAGAGAGGAGACAATATGAATATTTGAGACTCTCTCCCACAGGCTGTAGGGAATGGCATTGAAGGATGACTTTCTGGGCTTTTCTCTGACATCTGTTTTCACAATCTTCCCGTAACTCAGGGCTTCCACCTTTATTTCCAGATGATCTGGGTTGGTGTCTCAAGGAAAGCCTTGTTTCAACTAGTCCCAGGTACTTTTAATCAAAGTCAATGGGAAGTTCACAGACACACGTGATCTTGGGTTGAGCATAAACACGTACTGTGGAAATGGTTGGAAAAGTCATTTTTAGAAAAGCTGAGTATTGGCTAAAGGAGCGGTACCCTATATAGAAGTCAGGATAGGTAAAGCCACCAAATGTTCAAATGGCTCTTTTCACTTGAGAATACACTGGCCCTGGTAGCTTTATTTCCTGAGCATTGGCAGTCAATGATGAAGATTTTCTTGTATCAAGATCATGCTTTCTTCTAATGGAATCCGGGATAATAAAGAGAGTCTATACTTACAAAAGAAGCTCACAGTGCAAACGATTTGGATTGATAATGCTTGTGCAAATCAACAAAGACAAATTATGGATTGTAAACATTTCCAAACATTCACGGGGCCCTAAGTAAAGCTCAGGGTTAGAACTTTTCAGCAGTGTGACAAGATGCAAGGAACCCCCATCCGGACTCTAGAGTCTGGGTAACACCTCCGTCAGCTGAGCCACTTAGAACCAGAAAGATTCTGCTTATTACCTTAGGATTTCATCTGATGCCTTCCAAGATGCTAGAATCTTCTCACTTGGTTACCACGGAGGTAAGGTGTAAACCCATCAGGGTACACTCTCCATCAAACCAACCAACCAGATTAAAAGGGTGTGGGAGAGGCCTCCACATGTGCAGCCTCCACATCAAGGCCACTGAAACATGACATTAGCTAGCAGTAGGTGAGACAGGTGCCAATACAGAATCTGAGTTTGAGGGTGGTAAACTTGAGCCGCTGAAAATGACTCATCCGATTGCTCCCATACGTGCTCCATTGCTCACGGAAGGGTATCTGTTTAGACAGTCCTCAGTTGGAGGCGCCTGGGTGGCTCAGTTGGTTGAGCGTCCGGCTTCGGCTCAGGTCATGATCTCATGGCTCGTGAGTTCGAGCCCCGCGTCGGGCTCTGTGCCGATAGCTCAGAGCCTGGAGCCTGCTTCGGATTCTGTGTCTCCCTCTCTCTCTGCTCCCCCCATTCCATTCATGCTCTGTCTCTCTCTGTCTGAAAAATAAATAAACATTAAAAAAAATTTCTGGACAGTCCTCAGTTTGATGCTACTCATGCTTGGTGGCTCCAACTTAAGGGTCTTTGAAGAAATGACTGTCTTCCCCAAATAGAATAAGAGCTCTTTGGGGGCACCAGCCACATCTCCAACCTCTTAACCTTGTGCCTTTTGCAGACAAGCAGGAGAAAAACCGCAATATGACAGTGATGCAAAGTTATTAAAAAGAAAGCATTTCTAGGGGCACTCGGGGGACTCAGTGGGTTAAGCACCCAGCTACTGATTTCGGCTCAAGTCATGATCTCACGGTTCGTGGGATCCAGCCCCGCATCAGGCTCTGTGCTGATGGCTCAGAGCCTGCTTGAGATTCTCTCCCTCTCTCCGCGCCTCCCCACTTCCAAATAAATACATAAACACTTAAAAAATTCTGTTATGTTGCCTTTGAAAACAGTGGTTACTAGAACGTAGAGCAATGTCAGATGCTTAGTAGAAAAGGCCAAGTGGAGATAACTGTGGTAATTAACTCAATGGGGGCATCTTTCCACGGCACGTATGTACATCAAATCACCACGATGTACGCTTTAAATACCTTACTGTTTTATTTGTTAATGATACCTCGATAAAGCTGAAGGAAAGCTAGGCGAGAAAAAAAAAGCATGATACAATCATTACCTCGATCCTATAATCACAACTATGAAAAGGTTTATGTGAGGGAAAGACCAGAAAGAGATATAACAACGATGGTTATGCTAGAAAGGTAAGTTTACGGGTAATTTTGTTGCTTTTCTCTGTTTGGCAACATCATTAAATAACACTGTTCCAGAATTGTATTTCAAAGAAGGCTTTCTGTTCAGTTACAAGTTTCCAAGTTGAAAGCATGAATTGATTTTTTTTTTCCCCCTTGCCTAACCCAATCTTCCAGAAACTGAGACTCGATGGGGTGAGCCATTCTTCATCCTAAAAAGATTGACCAGGAGAGGGGCTCCGCTGGGCTCTTCGCTTCAGTAAGTAAGCCCAGAGAAACTGAGTCATCCCAGAAAAAGAGCCAGCAGCCTCATTTCTGACCGTCCTTTCAAATCGAGGCCATCACGTAGCCCATTCTTATGCGTGCCTACCAGAGTGGCTTCAGAAAGCTGAGTCTCAAGGTGGATCAAGGGCAGCTGGAAAGCCCTGATTTTGGCTCAGTGTGGACGGGCCCGGAACTTGGGAAAGGGAAATGGAGCATGCTGGGTACAAGATGGGGCCTCCTCTCCCTTGGAAGGAAGATGACCTTTGTGGCTAAGTTTGCCACTGAAGAACTTTCCCTGTCCCCACAGATCATCAAGTGAATCACCAGGTTCACCGAAATATTTGGGGGGATGGCTGCTTACTACCTTGACACACACACACACACACACACACACACACACAATCAAAACCACATTTGAATCAATCCTGCAATTTTTTTTTTTTTTTGAAAATGGGGAGTGAAGCTTAATACGTAGTGTTTGTTGAGGAGACAAAAAACAGTTCAGTGCCAGCGTCTGGTGCTACATAAGTAAGTACAACGTGAATGGAAGACCACTCCGAGGCTACTAGAACAAACTCCAAGTTACTCTGCCACCTTCTGGGCTCCGGAGCTGTTTGCCTTTATTAGGATTTGCTATTTAATAGTGATGGAACGTGCTTCTGAGAACCAGTGCTAAAATCGTCTTATTCATTTACAAAACCAGTTCCCAATAGGGATGAATGGGGGGGGGGGGGACTTAAGTAGAAAAATGCTCACTCCACCCAGTGTTCAGGGGAGAGTGAGTATGAAGTTGTATGGCCGGTATGAATCCAGTGATGCAAAAGGTATGTATATTTATTTCGTTATTGAGAGAGAGTGCATGCAAGGCAGTGAGCCTAGAAGGAAATACTCCAAAATGTTATCAGTGTTTATCTTTGGGTTGTGGGTGCTTTTTGTTTCCTTCTTTATATTTTTCTGCATTTTAAAGTTTCCCACAACGAGCACTTATCACTTTTCTCATCAGAAAACCAGAGCTCCAGCAGGCATTGGTGGGTGAAGCATTCTAAAACACAGGGCCCTATGTGACAATAATAAAATGGGTTTAAGAACGGTTTTAGAGAAATCTTTGGCTAAGTGAAAATGAATTCTTCGCAGAAATTAAGGCCTCTTCGAGGTAAACTTTTTTTTCTGCTGAGATCTAATGCGGCAGCCATCCCCCCCCCCCCCCCGCCACACACACACATACACAAACTTGCCCTAATATCTCAGCATCTTGCCCCATCACCCAGGGCCCGAGCAAGAGGGAGCTGAGGGCCTACGGTATGGCCAGCATTGCACCGGGTGTGATGGGGTTGCAGGGATCTCTCCTCTCCGTTGTGAGTGAGCTCAGCCCCCATTAGCTACGAGAGAAATTTGGATTTCATCTGCCCACGCCCCCTCCAGCGTCCCTTACCTTCCATTCTACCTCACAGGCTACTGTTGGGAGCCTCCGGGCAGATAAAGCGCACGAAATCTTTGGCAGGGACCGGGCATATCGTAAGTGCCCAAACGATGCTGGTCCCATCCTGTGCCCTTCCCAACGTCACCTCAAGTTCTGAAGTATGGTGGTATCTTGCCAGGTGTCGAGCAGGAAAGAACCACAGAAACAGCCATACAAGGCACTGGGTGGACAAAAGGGGGTGGTGATGTGGGAGGCAGTGCAAACATTTCGTACCATTCCTAGCCACCCAGAAGAAGTACAGACTTTCTCTCTAGAAGGAAGGGCCGCGTTGCGTGGTAGATGGTTCGGGTGCCGCAGGAGCTTAGATAAAAGAGAGACTCCTATGGGGCTTCCTGGAGAAGGTACAGCTGCAGTTGAGTCTTGGAGAGACGGGTGTGGGGAGGTACAAAGGAGTGGAAGGGGTTGCAGGGAAGGTGAATGGAAGGGGAGGCATAATGGACGCAGTAATGCTGGGCTGTTGACCTAAACTCATACCGTGTTGGCATCAGTAGTTTGTGAGCAGAACAGCAAGGTCCCTCAGGGAACGTTTTACGGTCCGATCCCCTCATTTTACATCTAAAAAAACCGAGACCCAGAAGGGGAAGGCCACGTAGTCACACAGCTGTTCAACAGCACAGCCAGGGCTAGGAACTCGGTCTTCTGCCCGCCCAGAGCGCAGCGACGTGGCACGAGACTGGGAGAGCCTTGGGGGCAGGGTCCTGCCTTTGTCAGAGTTGAGTGGGGATGGGAGGGCGGGGAGGAGGGCACGACCGCAAAAGGGGATGTTCCAGAAGTGGATCGTGGTGATGTTGGCACAACTCTGTGAATATGCTAAAAAGCCATTGAAATGTATACTTCAAACGGAAGAATTATGGGATTTACGTCTTGATAAAAGTGTTGTAAAAAGTACCGAGGGCCCCAGGGCCCATCCTGGGTCCTGGCCCAGATCAGGGGCCCAGGTGTCAGGAGAGGAGCGGGGCAGGTGAGCGGCAGTCATGAGCCGTTGAGCTCACACGGTGCCCCTTGTGTTAGAAGTGCCAACTGTTAGGTTCCGGGTGCTGGCAAAGAGCTAGCTGGGTGGGTGCGTGGAGACCTGTGGTTTGGGAAGTGCTCGGGCCAGCAGAGGCCCCAGGCAGCGTCCCCACTGCCTCCGGTAACATGACAAGCACCAAAGAGGGGTGCGGCTTTGATGCCTACCTCGTTTGCATGCTCCACGGCTTTCCAGAACCTTTTGTGAAGCTGTAAGGGGTCCCTCGACTTCTTGAACACAATGGTCAGGCTTTCGATGAATCGAAACACACATATCCACAACTGCTTCCCGTTCATTCATGCCACAAAACAGGAATGGCCCGTGCCCTTGTGGACGTCGTGATCCAGTGCGAGAGAGGGTAATCAAATAGGCACTGTGGTAGGCAGAATTCTAAGATGGTTCCCGAGATTCCTACACCCTGATGTGCATGCCTTGTACGGTCCCCTCCCTTGGCAGGTGGGCAGGACCCATGAGTATGATGGGGATATTACTCCTGTGATTCGGTTACATAGTATGGCCAAGGGGAGGGGACCCTGCAGATGTGCTTAAGGTCCCAAATCAGTTGGCTTTGAGTTACTCAAAAGGGAGATTCTGCCGGTGGAGCTGACTTAAAAAGCAAAAAAAAAAAAAAGTGGGAGATGGCCATTGGCACAAACATTACAGAAAGGGAATGTAGGGTGCTAAGAAGGTCTACAAAGGGGATATTTAGCTATATATATACATACATTTGTATATATATACGACAATAGCTAACACTCAACATAATATGTCCTATTTTCCAGGTGCTGTTTTTTTAAGTTTATCTTTTATTTTAAAATTTATTTTATTATTTATTTATTTTAGAGAGAGAAAATGTGAGGGGGGGAGGGGCAAGAGGGAGAGAGAGAGAGAGAGAGAGAGAGAGAGAGAATCTTAAGCAGGCTCCACACTCATCGTGGAGCCCGCCACAGGGGCTTGACATGGGGCTCGATCCCACGACCCTGGGATCATGACCGGAGCTGAAATCGAAGAGTCGGACACTCAACCGACCAAGCCACCCAGGTGCCCCAACTCCGGGTGCTGTTCTGGGTGCCTGTTTAGGGCTCACTATAGTCCTAGGAGCAGAGGCCATTGTCCTGTTTTGTAGCTGATGAGCTAGAGATGCGGCAAATTTACTGACTTCTGTGATGTCGTGGGCTTGGAGAATGGTGAAATTGGGAAGCTGGGCAGTGTGGTTCTGATGCTGACGGCCAGTCCTAGCTGATTAGCACAGAAAAAGCCTTCCTTGGGTGGGGAGGCGGGCAGTGCTCCAGGGGAAACCAGAAGGATGGGCTTAGTTCTTTTGCATCTTTCCCCCTCTTTGGTTTCTATGCTATCACCCAGTCCTGATTCTCTGTTCTTTTGACCCCTCCTTGCTTCTCCCAAGGTCTGGCTACTTCCTCTCTGCCCTCTTCCAATTTGGGACTCTCCCAAGGTCTGGCTACTTCCTCTCTGCCTCCTCCTTTCTGAAAGTGCAGTTACTCTAATGGGTGATCTTTTAGGGTATTAGGGAGTTGTTCGATCAAGCGTCAGTAATGAATCACAACTAATTTCAGAATCAAATGGCATGCATGTCAATTTGTGTAAAACGGAGAGAAAGTACTCGGAGAGAAATGGCTACTGCGCCAGTTTGCAATTCCAGCTACCCAGCAGAAGCACGTGAGAAAGCTGCTCAGGTGATTCTCATGTGTAGCCAGGACTGGGAACCCTTGGGTTAATGCCAATGAAGCCAATGAATACAGTCTTCCTTTAAGGGGGTCTAAGGAGTAAGCACGGAGGGGTGTGCACTGTTGCCTTGCTGACGAGACCATGCATGAGTCAACACAAGCTAGAGCAGCAGGAAGAGCATCCTACAGCCACCGGTGCAAATTTTACAAATCAGGAAAAGAGAAAAATGGTGGTACATCCTTGTCCTTGGTGTACTCCACATGAGACTGATGATAGACAGTTTAATTTTTTATGCTTTGTTTCGGGTTCTTACATTTTATTTTATCATCGTAAGAACACCTGAGATCCAGCCCCTTAACAAACTTTTCAGTGCACAATGCACTATTGTGGATATAGGTACGATGCTGTACGGCCGATCTCTCAACCTTATTCATCTTGCTCAAACTGGGAATTTACACCTGTTGATTAGGATTCCCCATTTCCCCCATCCCAGCCCTTGGCAAACACCACTGCAGTCTTTTGCTTCTATGAATTTGACTATTTTAGATACCTTACCTAAGTGGAATCATGCAGGGGTTGTCTGTGTTTTCATGACTGACTTAGTTCATCCAGCATACTCTCCCCAAGGTTCACCCACCCTTCTTTTTAAAGGCTGAATAGTATTCCATTCGATGTATATACTACATTTTCTCGATCCAATCTTCTGGTGATAGACATTTGAGTTGTTTCCACATCTAGGCTATTGCTGCAATGAACACAGCAGTGCTCCTATCTCTTTAAGATACTGATTTCAATTCTTTTGGATAAATACCCAGACGTGGGATTGCTGGATCACATAATAGTTCTATTTTTAATTTTTTGAGGAATTTCCATACTGTTTTCCACAGGGGCTGCACCATTTTGAATTCCTATCAACATGTGCAAGGGTTCTAATCTCTCAATGTTCTCATCAACACTTGCCGCCTTTTCTTTATATATATATAGTAGCAGTCATGACAGGTGTGAGGTGATGTCTCATTGTGGTTTTGATTTGCATTTCCCTGATGATTAGCGACATTGAACATTTTTTTATATATCTGTTGGCCATTTATTTCTATGTCTTCTTTGGAGAAGTGTCTATTTGAGCCCTTGGTCCATTTTTAAATTGGGTTGTTAGTTGTTTTTTTTTTAACTATGAGTTGTACAAGTTCCTTATATATTTCAGAGACTAACCCCTAATCAGATGTATGGTTTGCATATATTTTCTCCGTTTCTGTAGGTTGCCTTTTCATTCTGTTGAATGTTTCCCTTGCCGTGCAGAAGCTTTTAGTTTGATGTAGTCTCGTTTGTTTATTTTTGGTTGTTTTTTTTTTTAATTTTTTTTTCAACGTTTATTTATTTTTGGGACAGAGAGAGACAGAGCATGAACGGGGGAGGGGCAGAGAGAGAGGGAGACACAGAATCAGAAACAGCCTCCAGGCTCCGAGCCATCAGCCCAGAGCCTGACGCGGGGCTCGAACTCACGGACCGCGAGATCGTGACCTGGCTGAAGTCGGACGCTTAACCGACTGCGCCACCCAGGCGCCCCTTGCTTAATTTTTTCATCAGTGGTTTGTAGTTTTCAGTAGACAAGACTTATACCTTCTTATTTGAATTGGTTCCCGAGTATCTTATTCTTTTGGGTGCTATTCATGAAGGGAGTTGTTTTCCTGATTTCCTTTTCAGAGAGTTTGTCATTAGTGTATAGGAACGCAACTGATTTTTGTACATTGATTTTGTGTCCTACAACTTTACTGAATTCGTTTATTAGTATTAGCAGGTTTTGAAAAGGACTCTTTAGGGTTTCCTGTAGATAAAATCATGTCATCTGTAAACAGGGACAGTTTTACTTCTTTTCTGATTTGGACGCCTTTTCTTTCTTTTTCTTGCCTGGTTACTCTGGCTAGAACATCCAGTTCAATGGCGAATAGAAGGGGCAAGAGTGGACATCGTTGCCTTGCTCCTGATCTTAGGGGAAAACCTTTCCGTTTCCCACCATTGAGCATGACAGGAGCTCCGGGCTTGTTGTGCATGGCCTTTATTATGTTGAGGTACTTTCCTTCTATTCCCAGTTTGCTGAGAGTTTTTATCCTGAAAAGGTGTTGGATTTTGTGAAATGCTTTTTCTGCATCCGTTGAGATGACCATGTGATTTTTACCCTTTGTTCTGTGAATGTGGAGTATCGCATTGGTTGATTTGTGTATATTCAACCATTTTCGCATCCTAGGGATAAATCTCACTCGGTCGTGGTGTTTGAGCCTTTTAATGAGCTGTTGAAACCAGTTCGCTAGTATTTTGTTGAGGATTTTTGCTTCCATATTCACTGGGGATACTGACCTACAGTCTCCTTGTGGTGTCTTTGTCTGGCTTTGGTATCAGGTATCATTGTGCAGACGTCCCAGAATGAGTTTGCAAGTGTTCCTTTCTCTTCCTTTTGTTTTTGGGAAAGTTTGAGAATGAATAGTATTGATTCTTCTTTAATGTTTGGTACAATTTTCAAGCCATCCAGTTCTGGGCTTTTCTTTCTTGGGAGGGTTTTCATTATTGATTCCATCTCCTTACTCATATTGGTCTGTTCAGATTTTCGATTTCTTCATGATTCATTCTTAGTAGCTTGTATGTTTCTAGGGATGTATCCATTTCTTTTAGTTTGTCGAGTGTGTTGGTGTGTACTTCTTCATATTAGTCTTGTGTGATCTTTTTTATCTCTGTGGCATCAGTTGTATTGTCCCTTCTTTCATTTCTGATTTTATTTGAGTCTTCTCCCTCTCTCTCTTTTTTTAGTTAGTCTAGCTAAGGTTCATCAATTTTGTTTACCTTTTCAAAAAGTTAACTTAGGGTTGTTGATTTTTTTTTAATCGATTTTCCATTTCATTTATTTCTTCTCTAATCTGTGTGATTTCCTCCCTTCTGCTAGCATTTGCAGGCAACTTTTGAGTTAAGAATGTTCTGGACCTCCTGAGACTGACATCCATTTTTCTGCTGTTTCCTCTACTTCCTTTTCCCCATTTATTGAATCAGATCCCCTGTGCTAGGGGAGGAGACTAAAGAGAGTGGAAAACGATCAGAAACTTTCATTGGGAATTAGATTTTCCCTGCCTCCCCCCTCCTACCCCAAAAGGCCTACATTTCTTCCGGGCCATGGTTTGAGCCTGCCAGTCTAGAATGTTCCATAATGCAACGATTACTTTCCTGCAGAGGTCATGAAATGTAGAGTTTTGGCTTTCCGGTCTTGCTCAAAGATCGTCTTCATTTCAGTGAAATACCAGTCCAGAAGCTACCTCATTTGAAAAGCGTCATATGCCGTCCCCAGCCTCGGTTTAGGAATCATTTGTGCAAAAGCCACAATTGCTCTCCTTTACAAAACCTCTACTGTGGTTTTCGCACATCACTGCTACCTTGAGCACAGTCTTTCCTCTTTCTTACAGGAGTAAGAGAAAGTATTAGTACTAAGTCAGCTCTGCACACATTTCCGGTTTCAGAGGGGCGAACTCCGAAGATGCAGTCATTTTCATCGTTCACCGACCTTGTGAAGGGTACCCCCCCAAACCCACCTCACTGAGAGAAAATTCTCTGGAGCCCTAAGCTGCAAATGAACATTTTGCTCTGAGGTGGGAGTAGATTTTGAGATAGGTCTTTGCGAAGAATTATGAAAATAGGAACATCAGTCATTGGCAAGATGTATGAATTCCCAGGTGCAGCCCACATATAGCCCGGAAGTTGCCTTAAAAAGGAAAGCTCACATTTCTGTGTCCAGGTAGCGCAAAGGCCTGGAAGACATCCTTTCCCAGAATGCATGTGGCTCTACCTGGACACAGAAATGTGGCCTCTCTCAAAATCTTTTGCTATCAAAACGGCACCCTCTCCTTGCCTAGCAAATTAGCCAGTAATGGTCCTTAATTAAGATGGTGGTGTGAGCTTTCCTTTTTAAGGCAACTTCCTTCCCTGCAATTAATTGGCCCAAAACCCTCCTTAAGCTTGCCCTTCCTGGCCCGGGGGGTGTGGAAAAGGCCAGGAAAGGGAAGAATTATGAAATCCTACAGGGTCCCCAGAGCTCTGCTCCTCACCCCGGTGCTCAGAGGCCCCTGACCCTCCCTCCTTTTCTCCAGTCTCTTGGCTGGCTTCCCAACTTCCAGAGACCCAATCCTTGGCACCGAGAGTAGCCACACGGCCCCCAGCACCCCCCACGCAGGGCATGAGGTAACTTTAAAGCTTCCTGGGAAATTGGACTTGAAAGGAAGACCTGGGTACAAAGCTTGCCCTCTGGGAGAACCTCCCCACCCCCGCAAGAGGGCCCGGTGGGAATGGTGGGAAGGTGTCACCTGCATGGGGGATGGGGGGATATTCTTAGGAGAAAGCGTGAGAACTGGAGGTTGGGCTAGGGTGACAGCCAGGGATGGAGGTACCTTCTGCATGCCCCACCCCACTTCCGTTTTCCTATTTGTTTCAACAAGTCTTCCTTTTTGGCTTTTAGACACTTTCTGTACTTCTCATGTTCTGTTCCTGGCCTGAGACCTTTCTCCAACCACTTTGCTGCCATTTTCGCTCTCTGTCTGTCTCTGTGTCTCTTGATGTGTCCTGCCCCCGTCCCAGAACCAAATAAATCATTCTGCTGTTGATAAGCCCACCAACCTGCAGAGCCTGCCCTCCCCTTGACCCTGGATCTGTTTTTCCTGGGTGGTGCTCTTTTTGGACAAGGAGCCCTATTTAGTATGTATGTATGTAAAAGATTGTCTTTTTCAGTAATCTCTATACCCAGCGTGGAGCTTGAACCCACAACCCCAAGATCAAGAGTCATACGCACTACAGACTGAGCCAGCTGGGTGCCCAAGGAGCTCTTTTTATTTAAAAAGGTTTTTTGAAGTTTATTTATTTTGAAAGAGAGAGAGAGAACGCGAAGGGGAGGGGCAGAGAAACAGAGAGAGAATCCCAAGCACGATCTGTGCCATCAGCGCAGAGCCCGATGTGGGCCTCAATCCCATAAACCATGAGATCAGGACCTGAGCCAGAATCAAGAGCCAGACACTTGAACTGAGCCACCCCGATGCCCCATAAGGAGCTCTTTTTAGACTCACCTTGTGTGAGGTGAACGTTATAACCACTGCACTGTGGAAACTGACTTTTCAGACTCACCTTGAATTGTACCACATAGGAGCCTCCTTGTAGGCGATATGAGAGGTCGTCTCCAGAAATTAGCTATCCTTTGCCTGGGGAGTGGGAGGTGGAGGAGAAGGCTGTAGAAGGACAGAGACTGAGAAGAGAGAGGAACCCCTTCAGCAGTCCTGCGGCTTTTTGCAGAGCACAACAGCTTGGCTTGGATAAAAACATCCCTAATAGCAGAAAATTCTTCTAGGGAGAAGCTTGCATTTGTCACATTCATTCAATAAAACGTACCGATGACCTACTGTATGCCAGGCACCATTCTAAATGCTGGAGATATAAGTGCTTGGGGAACATGACAGACAGAAAGTGCTATCCTTATGGATCTTACATTCTAGAAACTTCTACTGGGCCAGGTGTCAGGACCATGAGTGCTAGTCACAGCCCCATGAATTCTTAGCGATGAGACCCCAGAGGAGTTCTTTAACAACTCTTCGAGCCTGAGAACTCTTATCAATCAGAAGGGTATAAGTTTGAATGGGTCAATGGATACGGAAGTGTGCTCTTTGAAGAGTGTCAAATACCATATAAATATATGGTTTTGTTTTTGTCTACCCTCACTCCATTAGGGTTTTTAGAGAGTAGGTTTTTAGGGAGGACACCATGGGCCTACAAGAAACGAAGGCACCCTGGGACTCTTTCACTTAGAAGGATTCTGTGAGTGCATGAGAGTACTAGTAATCAAAGATAGGTAGATGGATAAATGATGAAAGGTAGACAGAGACACAGATTTTTTAAGTTTATCTTGAGAGAGAGGGAGAGAGAGAGAGAGAAGGGGGGCACAGAGATCTCAAGAACCGTGAGATCACGACATGAGCTCCAATCAAGTCAGACACGCTGAAACCGACTGAGCCACCCAGGTGCCCTGAGACACATATATTTTACAAAAGCCACACATACCCATTGTAGGAAACTTAGAAAATACAGACACGTTGAAGCAAACAGAGAGAAATGTTCCAGAATTTATCACTCAGAGATAAGTCTTCTGGTACCTTCCAGGCTTATTTCTCTAGGGCAGTGTACAGCATCATCAGAGGGGCCGCCCAGTCCTTATGCTTGAGGGCGCGTCCTCTGGGGAGGAGCATCTTTCTTTTCATGTCACAACTGGCGCAGCCTTTCACAGGATGGGGCCAACTTTTTCCATGTAAGTGTTGTATTTGTTTCCAGCGGCTTCCATAACCCTACAGCAAGCTTACACACTCCACACATATGCTACCACAAACCAGGTAGCTTGAAACAACAGAAGGTTATTCTCACACAGTTCTGGAGGCCAGAAGTTCAAGATCAAGGTGTCAGCAGGGCCACAGTCCCTCTGAAGGCTCTAAGGAAGAATCAATCTTTCCTTGCCTCTCCCAGCCTCTGGCGGTTGCCAACAATCCTTAATGTCACTTGGCTTCTGGCAGCATCAGTGTATGTCTGTGGCCAAACGGTCCTCTTCTTATAAGGACACCAGTTGTTGGATTGGAGCCCACCCTAATTCAGTATAGCCTCATCTGGATTTAACTAATATCTGCAAAGGTTCTATTTCCAGATAAAGTCACATTCACAGGTTCCCGTGGACAAGAATTTTGGGCGGATGCTATTCGACCGTGTACAAGTGTCACCCCCCATTATTTACTGGAACATGCTTCAGATATGATTGGTTCTCCCAAGTTGGGAGAGAGGTATCCAGGCATCCATGACCTTATCACAATAGGGGGTGTCAGGGCTTCCTGCCCCTCTGGGTCAGAAGGCATCTTGACGTCAAGATCCTTGGTTGGAGGGGCACCTGGTTGGCTCAGTCGGTGGAGCGTGCAACTCTTGACAACAAGGTTGTGAGTTCAAGCCCCACGTTGGGCATAGAGATTACTTTAAAAAAAATCCTTGAGGGGCGCCTGGGTGGCGCAGTCGGTTAAGCGTCCGACTTCAGCCAGGTCACGATCTCGCGGTCCGTGAGTTCGAGCCCCGCGTCGGGCTCTGGGCTGATGGCTCGGAGCCTGGAGCCTGTTTCCGATTCTGTGTCTCCCTCTCTCTCTGCCCCTCCCCCGTTCATGCTCTGTCTCTCTCTGTCCCAAAAATAAATAAAAAACGTTGAAAAAAAAATTAAAAAAAAATCCTTGAGGATTAGATGTTGGATGAGATATAGATGTGCTCTGGTGGAAGCTATTCTAAGTCTACACTTAGCAAGATGGCACCATTCACTGTGGGACATTGTGAAGGAGAAAAGTTCTCAACTCCATTTATTGGCAGGTGAATGCTTGAGCCCCAGCAGATCTCAAAGGTTGTGGTAATTGTTTCCAGCTACCAACCTGTAGATAAAAATGAACATGGGTGCAGAGAATGGAGAGGAACATACAGCTCATTTCTAATTAGTACTCATAGGCACTCTGGGGACACTCTCACCTTCCTTTTACCTTGCAGCCTTAAGCGGAACTATGGAAACATTCTATTTTTGCCATGACATTTGTACTAACAGTGTATCACAGGGGTCCCTCTACACCAGTAACTCTACTTTGGTACCAAAGTGTATTTAACTACTAATCCCAAATCCTTTGATAGAGCCCTTCTCCTCCTCACCGCACCCCTACCGTGGTCCCTGACATCTTACCATTTAATTGAATCTCTTCATCTCCTTCTGTACCCTCCACTCTGCCAGGAAAAAGAAATGCTTCCTGCCCCTGGCATTTCCTTAATTGAATGCAGACATGGTTGGATGTTCTTTGCGAGGCTGCTGAGTCAGAAGCCTGGACGGGCTAGCTGCAGTCTTAATGAACTGACTCAGGAAGGAAGTGCTTACAGAGAGATGGTGTACCGTGCAGTCAGTGGGTGGGAGCAAATGTCGGCTAGAAGACCTGAGCCTTGTGAAGGGGCGGCCTGATTCCCGGGGAAGAGCATTGGCTGGAAGTCTGGAGGCCCGGGCTAGTCTCTGCTCTGCCACTAACTTGCTGCATGACTTTGGTAAGTCGTCCCCTCTCTCCGAGCCTCAATTTCCCCATTTATGAAACCATGGGGCCGGCCCCAGGAGACCCTGTGGGAGCACCAGAGGTTCTCTGAGTGAGGTCCCCACCAAGAAGACAGTCTCCTGTGAGGATATTAGGAAATGAGTGGGGAGCAGGAGTGCTGTTTCAGAAAGAGCCCCAGGAGTGAACCACAGGACGGGGCAGAGGGACTGCTGGAGCCCAGGGTCGGGACTAGCGAGGGCAGCGTGGAGAGTAGTAGTTAGAAGTTGGGGAGAGACAGAATGAGAAAGGCAGGAGAGAACCCTGAACCTGTGAAGTCAAGAAGAAGGATTGGGTAGGGGTAAATTAAGAGGGGCCCAAGGAAAGGCTGTGTGGTGGGGGGGTCTCGGTGCATAGGAGCGAGGGGCCAGCCTACCAGGGTTCTGGAGCTCTAAGGGAGGTACAGAAGGCAAGCTGAGACCAGAAGGAAGGAGGTTAAAAGTGGGCTTCAACCACACAGACAAGCCTTATATGTTCATATCAGGCTGATTTCTTGAAATTTTTTTTTTCAACGTTTGTATTTATTTTGGGGACAGAGAGAGACAGAGCATGAACGGGGGAGGGGCACAGAGAGAGGGAGACACAGAATCGGAAACAGGCTCCAGGCTCCGAGCCACCAGCCCAGAGCCCGACGCGGGGCTCGAACTCACGGACCGCGAGATCGTGACCTGGCCGAAGTCGGACGCTTAACCGACTGCGCCACCCAGGCGCCCCTTTATCAGGCTGATTTCTAAAGGAAAACGGGTGCCAATAATATACCCACCTAGGGTGTACTTGATCCCTGATCTTCACTCTGGAGCAGAGGGGATTTTGTCTGCCTATAAAGCCCTAATAGCCTGTGCTCCACCTGAAGGGCCCCTTGGAAGAAGCTGGGGTGCTATGCAGAGCCCGGAGCAAGGCTTTGGTCCCAAGCATGCAGCCTCACGAGAAGAAAGATGCTCGGTCTCCGGGTCTTTGCGTGTGTTATTTCCTGTACCTGGAGGGCACCCAGAAAATTCCCTCAGGGTTCTAACATTACCTCCTCCAGGAACCTTCCCTGGCCCTGTCACACTTCACCCCCACTCCTGCGTGCACTGTGGTTGACTCCTTGCTTTCCTATCTCCTTAACTAGTAGCTCTTTCTTCTTCATTTTAGTTCCCCAGACCTATCAGAGAGCCCAGCGCTTGCTAAGGGCTGAGCCAATATTTGCTACATGGATGTTGACCACTTGGTGTCAGCCCCCAGGCACCTCAGGCAGTCCTGCCATAGGAGACATCAATGGGAAGACCTTTGTGAATTATACAGAAAGAGTCCATGGGACTTGTGTCTTTCTGTTAGACGCACAGCACGAGGTGTTAAACTCATACGAGGGACGCGGCAGCTTCCAACGGCCCAGTTGTGACTGGAAATTTCTTCTAGAATTTTCCCTGTGCTGGTTGGGGGTGGGGAGCACAGCAGGGAGTGAGGGGACAGAATCCTGCATCCAGAACACAACTCTGAAGGGTTTTGTTTTTTTTTCCTTAGAGCCAGAAAAAGAGGGATCACTCACCCGTTCTCCGTCAGATACTAAGCTGCTGACTGCCTCGAGGACAAACTTCTCTCCCTTGTCTTTCCAGGCTTGGCCAGATAGGTAGAGAGAACATGGACGAACATTTACCGTGTCAGGCATGGAGCAGATTGCCTTATATAATTTTCTCATCTAATTCTCAGGACCACCCTCTGAAGCAGGAACTATTGTTACCTCTGCTTTATAGACAAAGCGACCTAAGGGACCAAAAGGTTAGTTTACCCAAGATCCCACAGCAAGTAGGAGTAGTCTGTAATGTCTGCTACTGAATTCTGGCTATTCCCACCCCCCATATCCGCCCCTCAGAAGGATTGTTACACTTAAAGACCCCTAGTCAGGTTAGTGGCGTTAGTATTTTCAAGCAGTTGTTTTAAATGACCACGTTCTATATTTTTGTTGTTTTAAATGATCACGTTCTATGTTTTTGAAAGATGCTAGCAACAAAGAGGACATATGGGTGGCAAATGAGCACATACAAAGATGTTCAGCGTCATTAGCCATCAGGGAAATACAAATCAAAATTCTAATGAGATAATATTACAGACCTATTAAAGAATACAGATGGTACCAAGTGCTAGCAAGGATAAGAAGCAACTAGAGCTCCCGGCCAGAGCTATCTTTGGTGACAGAAGGCAGCACAGCGGTTACCTTTGTGAGCAGTAGAGGTGACTGAGAAGGGGGGTTTCAGAGGTAAAGGTCTACATCTGGGTGATGATTCCGACGGGCGTGTTCACTTCATGAAAATTCATTAAGCTTATGAGTTGTGTGCTTTTCTGTCTGTAAAGGTTTATTTAAGTAAGAAGTTTATGGAAAAGTAAATTATTACAGGGGCACCTGGGTGGCTCAGTCGGTCAGGCGTCCGACTTCGGCTCAGGTCATCATCTCCCGGCTTGTGGGTTCGAGCCCCGCGTCGGGCTCTGTGCTGATGGCTCGGAGCCTGGAGCCTGCTTCGGAGTCTGTGTCTCCCTCTCTGTCTGCCCCTTCCACACCTGTGCTCTATCTCCATCTCTCAAAAACAAACAAATGTAAAAAAAATTTTTTTTAATAAAAAAATTAAAAAAAATTTTTTGTAAAGTAAGTTATTACAAAAGCAAAATACCTTCATTGTAAACATCATGCCAGCCTCCAGTTCTACTCCCCAGTGGCAATCGGTGTTACCTGTGTTCCTTTTCCATCTAGGCATATAGATAAATATAGCTTTATTTTTCTTACACAAATGGGGCACGGAGGTAAAGTGCCTCCCAAGTCAGAAACAAGGAGCAAGCATTTGCCAACAAAATTCACTTTGGGGATGTGGGATGGAGATAGGCAGCTGGTAAGAAGAGAGATTGAGGATTACGGTCACGCTGGCAAAACTAATACCTACAACCAGGCCAACCTTCCAAGTATCCCTGTCCCCAACATCATTTGTCAATGCTGATTATCCCGAACCCCCTCCTACCTTACTCCTCCTGAGCCTTTGGCGTGTCAGAGTCAATATAGTCAACTAGAAGATGGCTGCACAATGAAAAAGGATAGGAGGTTCTGGATTAGAAAAGCCAAGGACAGTAGATGGATGTTGAACGCTGGGATTTGTCAGTGGAGTGCTAGAAGCCAGGATACAAAGTGATGGCAGGGATCTCTCCTCCTAGGGAAGCTTCTCTGATGTTCTTTCTATTCCAGCCCCCTGGCTGGGTAGGTACTCCTCCTTAATGTTCCCACAGCAGTCTGTGTTCCCCTCTACTGTGGCACTTCTCACTTTGTTTTATGTTTGTCTGCTCCTGTACTGGTTGGCTTCTCTGAACTGGGACCTCCTGGCAAGGTAGGGACCACCATTATTTTATTTTATTTTATTTTATTTTATTTTATTTTATTTTAGAGAGAGAGAGAGAGAGCACGAGGCGGGGAGAGGAGCAGAGGGAGAGAGAGAGAATCTTAAGCAGGCTCCATGCTCCGGGCAGAGCCCGATGCAGGGCTCAATCCCACGATGCTGGGATCACGATCTGAGCTGAAATCAAGAGTCAGACGCTCAACTGACTGAGCCACCCAGGCGCCCTGGCACTATCATCTCTATCCTTGTCTCCCCAGCATCCAGTTCAGCACCTGGCCCGCAGCAGACACTCAGTGAATGTTGATTTGAGCAAATGAACTAATAGAAAGAAATGTCTCCTGTAATTGCTTCTTACCAATCTAGCCAACAACGGCTAGCATTGTGGATGGAGGCACCAGAGAACACATCATCTCTGGCTTTTTGCTGCAGATCTACATGGAGCATCACACATGGGGCAACACAGATTTTCAAGGCCAGGTAGGGCTTTGCATTGGAAGCTTGAAAATGCAATGTCTGGCTTTGAAGAAGACGTATACCGCAAATAATTTGCTATGCGTTGATAACGGAAATTTTCACTTTCCATTGGCTAATAGAAAATAAACAATGACTTTTAAATTATCTTCCTTTTAGTGTGATGTGTTTAGGTCAACATGTTGATTGTTTAACGTTTTAAAAAGTGTGATTTCTTTTTGCCTTCCAGATCTCGCAGAAATGTCTGAAAGGAAACTTTAAAAAATGAATACGTACGGGTTTTTTGTTGTTGTTGTTGCAGCATTGTCTAATATCATAAGACTGGAAACAACCTAAATGTTTGTCAATAGGGAATTAGTTAAATAAGTTATGGTATATCATCATACAGTGGAACACTATGCAGTTGTAAAAAAAAAAAGAAAGAAAGAAAGAAAGAAAGAATAAAGAAGCGTTTGCTGGGGGCGCCTGGGTGGCGCAGTCGGTTAAGCGTCCGACTTCAACCAGGTCACGATCTCACGGTCCGTGAGTTCGAGCCCCGCGTCGGGCTCTGGGCTGATGGCTCAGAGCCTGGAGCCTGTTTCCGATTCTGTGTCTCCCTCTCTCTCTGCCCCTCCCCCGTTCATGCTCTGTCTCTCTCTGTCCCAAAAATAAATAAACGTTGAAAAAAAATTTTTTAAAAAAAAGAAGCATTTGCTGATATGGAATGATCTCCAAAATATATTGTTAAATGGAAAAACAAAGATGTAGAACAATGTATTGTATACTACTGTGTGTAAAATAAGGGTGGGAGAGAATATCTATGTACTTGCTTGAATGCACGTAAAAGCGTCTCTGCAAGAGATCTAAGAGACTGACGACACTGGGTGACAATGGAGGACTGGGAGAAAGCAGTGGACGGGAGACTTTACGCTGCACATTCGTTCTCTTACGCCATTTACCTTTGTAACCATGTGAATGTATTATGTGGCCAAAAATAAATGTAAAAAGAACGAAATCACAGCAGCCATGGGGAACAAGAAAAAGTGAAATAAGTTTTGAGAAATCCGAACAAGTAAGAAAGGCAATGACTTTGGACTAGCAGACAGATGAGAGCATTGCTCTGCAATGCAAGAACTCGGAGGCGAGAGTGGGTTTTCCCAAGGAAACATCAAGCTCAGAGACAGTAAATGCAAAGAGCAGGGGTAGGCCGAGAGGTAACCATCATGGTACCTCATTAAAGAGCTGCGGCAGAAACAGCCGGGACAGGTGGGCTCTTTCCCCCTTCTCCCTCGTCCCCCATGAACCCTTAGCAGCAGCATTTGGCCTTTGCCCTCAGGCTAAAGTTGCCCCAGGAGGGCTCTGGGGAGGGCGCTAAGACCTCCACGAAAGACAGGAAAAAGAAAACAAAAGAAAAACCAGCATCAGTCAAGAGTGAAACCCTCTACAGGGCTTCACCCCAGAGAAAAGCCCTCCTGGTTTCATCGGTTGTGGGGGTCCCTGGCCTTCCTGCCTCTCCACCCACATAACCTAAAGGGAAGCCTGCCTGTTGACAGGCTCCACCCACTGAAACAGAACCCGCAGCCAGCCCTCCCATTCCGGAGAAGGGTTTGTGGGGGGAAACAGATCAATGCGATTTGCAGAGGAAACCCATGCCGTCTGCCCATAAAAATGAACATAGTTTTTCATTCATAAATATGACCAGACAACTAAGGGTCATCAGGCATTTGAGGAGAACTACCAACATGAAAGAGAAGAACCAAAAATAAACGAGTGGAACTGACCCCAGAAGAAAGAAAGATAACTAAAGGAATAGAAGAAAACTTAAATATATTGTGACTTCTATCGCCAGAGAAGCTCGCCAGTGCTATTCTATCAGATTAGATAGAATGTTGAACGACTCCCCTTTCTATGCCCTTAAAAAAAAAAGTTAGTAGATTGGCAGAGATTCACTAATTCCTTGCCATGGGTCAGGAAGCAAGGGTTCTGAGCTTTGAGTTTTTAACGGTCTCTTTGCTCTAGGAGCCAATGGTAGGGAAATCAAATGAGTCAGTTATGAGGCAACATGGCACATGCAATGATAGATTAAGCACAGAAGATAGACTAAGACGGAGTAAACTTTCCACATTGTCTGCTGGGAGGGGATATTTCAGAAGGGGTGTCTCTTCCTCGACCTTAATGGATAAGGGCAGAGGGAGTCAGCATGAGCGCAGGGAACAGCTTGAGCAGGAACAGCACGTTTAGGGGGATAAACCTGGCTTGACATGGCGGGGGACAGGTCGTGTTTTGGGCTAAGAATTGAGATGCCGTGCCCTAGGCTAGGGTTTTCCAGACATGTTCAGGGCAAAGAGTCCGTGTGAGGCCCTTTGTAGAACAAACAAAATGCTGATACATTTAACTCTTTCATATGTACTGGAAATAATTTTCCTAGCAGAAACTATGACGGTGTTCTAGGTTATCAATATCAAATCACAACCACAAGCATACTCACACCCAAGACAAACTGTTGAGGTATGATCCATCGTTTTCTGAATTTTTCCCTTGGTACTTCTTCGCGGCAATGCAGTCACTAGTTAGCAGGAGAGCAGCAGTAAAACAAGGGGACAGAGATTTAAGACAAATTTGCATAAGAAAAACTGAAAAGTGACCCAACCTATTAACTTAATGCTCTCTGTGAATTCAGAAAAAGATGGCTATTATTTGACCTTGGTTGTAGGCACTTTTGGGCGCTCCAGAGATCTACGGATCTCTTGGAAACTAAGTTTAAGAATCACTTCTGGGTGCATTAGGCGGCTGGAGAATTTTTTTAATGTGTGCTTATTCTGAGAGAGAGGGAGGGAGAGAGAGAATCCCAAGCAGGCTCCACACTGTCAACGCGGGGCCTGACGCGGGGCTTGAACCCATGAACCGGGAGATCATGACCTGAGCCGAAATCGAGAGTCAGACGCTTAACTGACTGAGCCACCCGGGCGTCCGTAGGCGGCCGAAGATTTTTCAAGGGGGCCAACACCAGGGCAAGGCCACTCTTTTTGGGAGGAGAGACGGGTGCGGGATGTCCTGACACAAAGGACAAATTGATACAGAATCGGAAATCAGAAACTAGAGCTCAAGTTTGGAAGTGGGAAAGGCGGCCAATTGTTGTAGAGGACCAGGCAGAGGAAGGACGAAAGAAAGAGGAGGCTTCCAGGATTGAAGGGCAAGCAAGCTATTCTGGAGCTAATCCCATCCATGTTGAACACGCCAGGGCACCGCCAATCTGTTTCCCTGGGTCTGGGGCAGAGTCTGAGGGAGTCAGGTGAGATTAGATGAGATGGTCAGTTACAAGATTCAGAATTAACGTTCTGCTGGCAGTACGAAGGGTGGGTGGGGCAGGGCAGGAAGGCAAGCAAGGAGAAACATTAGGAGAATGCAAGTCAGTAATCTAGGAGAGAGGGGATGTGGGACTAGACTCAGGTGTTGACAGGAAAAGAGTAATGGCAATCGAGAGGCTTTGGGGAAGAAGAAGCCACCGGGAGTGGGGCGCAATCTGGGCAAGAGGGCATCTAACTGGCATCCAGGTCTCTGACCCGGGCAGTTAGGTGGCTGTAGCAGCACTCTTCCCCAAGATGGGAAGCACCTTGAGGGAGAACGGGGCTGGGCAGGAAGTGGAGTCAAGGGTAGGGGTGTGCAAATGTGAGGTGGCTTTGGGATGCCCAAGTGGAGACGTTGAGCGGTAGCTATACTTACAAATCTGAGATTCAAGGCCCTGGTTATAGACTTGGGATTTATCACAGTGAGGGGCATAGTGAAAACCCTGAGGGTGGGTGGGAATCGCCCAAGGAAAACGTGTAGAGTGAGAGGTGCGGAGGGGAGGCGCAGGGAAGAGAGGAGGGTAAGGATAGGGCATACCAAAGTTTTTTTGTTGTTTTTTTTTTTAATTTTTTCTTTTAATGTTTATTTATTTCTGAGACAGAGAGAGACAGAGCATGAACGGGAGAGGGTCAGAGAGAGGGAGACACAGGATCGGAAACAGGCTCCGGGCTCCGAGCCGTCAGCCCAGAGCCCGACACGGGGCCCGAACTCACGGACTGCGAGATCGTGACCTGAGCCGAAGCCGGACGCCTAACCGACTGAGCCACCCAGGCGCCCCGGGAATACCAAAGTTTTAAGGGGAACAAAGAAAAAAGGGGGATCACACAAAGAAGTATTCTGAGAGGCAAGTGGGCAACGCTAGAAGGGTGACAACAGAATCGTAGGTCAACAGACTAATAGAAAAGGTCACGCAAAATGCACTCTAAGAAAGGATTCGGCCCAAACGGCTGGGCTAATAGTGGTGTGGGTAGTTCCCGGGGGATGTTGGGGGTGGAAGTCAGACTGCAGGGGGCTGAAGTAGAGAAAGCAGGAAGCAGGGAGATCGGACAACTTTTTCTTAAAGGCGGTCACGTGAAATGAAGCCTGCCGTTGCCCCATCTCTGGGGTCCCTTCGGCGTCCTGTCCCGTGATCGTTTGCCTTCAGTGGAACGGAGGTTACTTGTCTAAGAACTGAAGCCTCTGACCTGACGGATGGAAGTTTATCATGTGCATCGAAGCCACCTACTTGGCAGATGCAGTGAGGAGCTGCACAGATCTGGGCCCGGGACAGGATGCTGACGCGTGGGAGGGGAAGCGAGCAGGTGCTAACTACACAGAGAGTGTGCCTGCTGGAGCACTTTGTTACATTTCCTATTTGTCTCTCAAAACAATTTTATAGGAATCACCAAAGTGATCTCATCATGGTTTCTTGACCAGGTTGGGATGTGGGGTAGGGATTTCCACAGCTGCTTTTATTTTGAAGGCAATCTGATAAGAACGACGCAAAAACCATTGAGAAATGCACAATCCTACACCCCTCAATGATTCAATGTGTTGTCAAAACTTTGGGTGTTTTTGACGTTGTTGTTCTCTTGGTTTTTACTAGCGTGTAAGGAGGTAACAATTATTTCGAAAACTCACTCTCTTCGGCTAAACCAGTTCCCCCAAATTCAGGGCTACTTGTTTGTCTATTGCTTAACACGTCTCAAAGATCTTTTGTGCACCTTTTTTGAAGTGTTTTTTTTTTTTTAACGTTTATTTATTTTTGAGACAGAGCGAGACAGAGCATGAACGGGGGAGGGGCAGAGAGAGAGGGAGACACAGAATCCGAAACAGGCTCCAGGCTCCGAGCTGTCAGCGCAGAGCCCGACGCGGGGCTCGAACCCACGAGCTGTGAGATCATGACCTGAGCCGAAGTCGGACGCTTAACCGACGGAGCCACCCGGGCGCCCCTGTGCACGTTTTTATTTGATCTTCACAACAGCCTGTAGGCTAGGCAAGGCAGCTCTTTGGAGATGGGGAAACTGAGACCTGGAGAGGTCAAGTGATTTGTCTGAGGTCCATAGCGATTTGTTGGTGGAGCAGGGACTAGAATTCAGGTCTCTTAACTGGAGCCTATTGTCTCTATTCCGAGCCATTATCTGACAGATTAGAACAGCGTAGACAAGCAATCCGGCTAAGTCAAGCCAAGATTCCCACTTTAACCTCGATCCCAGAGTTTGGGACTGATTTCTTTCAAGACCCTACTCCTCTTGGCCTTGGAGAAATTTATTTTTCTCGAATTACCTTTCCAGCTAAATTCTATTTAATAATTGTCAGCCCTCCTTTGTGCTTTATGCCATGCAGACCCGACTTGACAAGCTTCTGGGATTTCGTTGGGTTTTAAAGATGAAAGGAGTCTCGAGGAGCAATTCGCCAGTGGCCCAGCAGCCACAAAATCAATCCAAACTTTTGTTGACGTTTGTTTCTTTCCCCATACGCCAGGTTCCTGGGTGGTATTAGTAAGATTGAAATTGAAATAAGTCGGTTGCTGGTGGATGAATTTGTCACTTTCCTTGAAACTGGTGAACCCAGAAAGTTAGCGATAGGAAAAACACTGCCATTGTCTGTTAAGAAGCCTATGACATTTCAAGGCAAGAATGAATGTATGGAAGAAGAAACTTGTTTCTTCTTTACTAACAAAAGGGAAAGCCTGGAAGGGAATGATATGGGTAGAATTAAAAAAAAAAAAAAAAAAGGAAAGAAAAGAAAAACCTTTACGTAACTTTTTTTTTTTTTTTGCTGGGAGAGAAGACTGCGAAACACAATTTCCAGGAAGTGTGGGCTGCAACGATTGTGCGCTCTTAACTAATCCTGAGTAAGGTGGCCACTTTGACAGTGTTCTCATGCTGCTGCTGCCACCTCCTCGGTCTGAAGATCTCGTTCCAACTCTAACACAGCATGATCGAAACATATAGCCAAACTGCTCCCCGCTCCGTGGCCCCTGGACCACCCGTCAGTATGAAAATTTTTATGTATTTACTTACTGTGTTTCTCATCACCCAGATGATTGGGTCAGCACTCTTTGCTGTGTATCTTCACAGAAGACTGGACAAGGTAAGACGAACCACAAGCCCTTATTAATTACGTGTGGGGGTCCTTACCGCCGGGCGGGTCGGTTGGGGTCCGTTCTGCCCTGATGGGCAATGGTAGGAACCCAGCTAGAGACATGGTCTTGTGGCATCACGTTCGGCACCTCGTCCTGGAGGACAAGGTGTCCTCTTCTGGTCTCTGGGCGAGAGCCTGGGCTCTGGAGTCAGACTGCTTGGGTTCAAACCGCGACTCGGCTCCCTACTGGCCCCGTGATCCCGGGCAAGTCATTTTTTATTTCTAGGCCTCAGTTTCCACATTCGAGAAATGGGGACGAGAGTAGTGTCCACCCCGCAGGTTAAGTGAATTTGGCCTCTGTAGCAAGCTTCGAACAGGCTTTGTCCTGTGTGGACACTAGCTGCGGTTATTCGCTCAAGTTTTGCTTAAAAACTACACTTTTCTTCTGCTAGAGACAACTTTTGTTTTTTAATTGCCGACTAGAGGAGAGTGTGAATTTGATCTGAAACGTCCTAGTGCTCCAGAGCAGCGCAGACACGGCTAAGTCCCAGAATTTGCACATTTACGGCAAACGTGGCGTTCTCTCTGTAATTCCTCAAACACTGATGGTAGCTGCAAGCCCCTCAGTCTCCCTCTGAGGGGTTTTACCTTCTTAAGCGGCTGGACTTCCAGGGACAGAACAGTGGAGCAACTTAGCAGGCGGTTTTGCATCCCGAGGGAAAAATAACCGTTAGGATTTATCCTGTCTCCGTGTGTCTTTCCACTTCCCCCGCGGGGCATTGCCGGCCGGGCCAACAAAACATCGATCCTATATGAAGAGGAGAAATCTGATCAATTATCTGGCTGGTCCGAAAAGTCCGGGTGTAGGAATGGTGGGCGTTCGGCCTCCGGAGGCTGCATGTTCCCAGGGATGTTTGAATGCCCTCTGTTGGGAGGCCAGCCTAGAACTAAGGCCGTGAAGGTTACCATCAGGATAAGGAGGGGCAGGGATGGTCGAGGCCATCCACTGGGTTGGTCAAGTTTTAGCTTTCACAGCTGCGAAACGAGGGGGGGTTCTGGGTCTGTTTGTTTGTGTTTGGCCTGGTGGGCTCTTTCAGTCAAATGCACAAACTAAAATGAAGTAGGCAAACGAGCTCAGCAGAAAACTGTTTTATAGACTGGGCTCACAGTGACCGATCATTACTGGACCGATGAGGGATAGATCATTCTAGAATATTGCTGCTTATCATACGTGGACAAAATGCACACTTCGTGGTGGAAGTTTATTAGAATGGCTGTGATTTCTACCTGGACTTTCAGATAATATGGCGTTTTAATTGCTGCCTTTGGTGATTACACTGACAGACGTCATTAGCTGCATGTTCCAGAATTATGTTTCTCATGTCCCTGTCCCTTCACAGATAGAAGATGAAAGGAATCTTTATGAAGATTTTGTGTTCATGAAAACATTACAGAAATGCAACAAAGGAGAGGGGGCCTTATCCTTACTGAACTGTGAGGAAATTAAAAGCCGGTTTGAAGCCTTTCTCAAGGTAAGGAGCCCAGTTGTTCGTTAAAGTGTCATCGAAACGCTTTACTGCTTTTGCTAGGTCGGGAGACGGAAACCTGGCAATGTAAAAGTGTAGACATTTGTTTCATACACCTACATACGTAGGTGCATACCTACACGTGGGTAAAGGTATCCCCCTCTCCCCCCTCCGCCCCCCCAAAAAAGGAAAGGA
>NW_024420501.1:851276-876627 GCF_014898765.1 Herpailurus yagouaroundi
GGGCTCACACATGCAGCCGCCTCTGTGAACGTGACGAAGGACACCGACTTTGTCCTCCGGTATTTTCTTGTCTTTCCATCCAAACCTCGATGCCTTCTCACTGGGGACCTGTGGCCACGTTACGGTCCTGCCTTCACCACGCTAGGTGGCTACGGTGGGTACCAGGGACTTCGCGAGGCTGATGCTCTCACACTGGAAGGAATGTTTCTCCGGTGACAGAATTTCAGGCGCCACCAAAGGGAGGTCTTTTCCTTTGCTCGTGGGGAGAGGTGTGGGGAAAGGGGGACGGACCTTCTCGGTGCCGCTCACACCAGACCCTACATAACACCACTTGCTGGTGAAGCCAGTCCACCCTAGGGCCGGGCAACACCTGAGACAGACAGAGGACCCAGCAGGAAATCACTGTAGTCACTGGGGCCTCTAAAGGGTACCCCAAACAAGAAGTTTTAGAATGTCATTTACAACATGGACTCCATCATCACGGACAAGGAGCCTAGAAGCTTTGGGGCCGTGAATAGGAAGCAGCTCCCCACATTGAAGGCAGTTTTGTGCCAATCGGGGGGGGGGGCGCGGTATCTAGATAAGCCAACAGGAGTTGGTTCTCACGTATAAATGATGTATAGTTTAGGGACTCCTGGGTGGCTCAGTGGGGGAAGCATCCGACTCTTGATTTCAGCTCAGGTCACGATCTCACGGTTCGTGAGTTCGAGCCCCGCATCGGGCTCTGTGCTGACAGCGTGGAGCCTGCTTGGGGTTCTCTCTCTCTCTCTCTCTCTCTCTCTCTCTCTGCTCCTCCCCTGCTCGCACTCACCCTCTGTGTCTCAAAATAAATAACCATAAATAAATAAATAAATACATACATACATACATACATGCTCTGCAATTCAACCCGGGAGTAAAGGGCTTACGATGCAACCTGAGCTTACGCCTGTCCTCCTGCACTGTCCCTGAGGTGGAATTTAATCCAATAGCGAAGACTCCGAAGCCTATGAAGGTGTCACCTACAGGAATCAGAACGCAGCCCAAATCTGCTGCTGGCTTTTGCGTTCTTTACGCCAACCTAGGGTTTAGATGGAGGCTCCTCTTTCTCTGCCAGGCTTGGAAATGACTTGAGTTTCTCATGACTTGAGTTTCTCTGGTTCTTCAAGGATTCTCGCCAGAACCAAAACTGCAAAATTAAAGCCACTTTCAGAACAACAGTCAGTCATCCAACTGGCCTACTTAATGCGCTCGGCCGTGTGACCTTGGGCAAGTGACTTCACCTCCCTGGGCCTGTTTTCTCGTCTGTAAGTGAGAGGGCTGAGATTATCTGCTCTGCCGTGCTGTAATTATACGATCAGCCTTGCGTTCCCTCCAAGGCAGTGCGAGTGGCTGTTGGGTTTTCTCCTCCCTCTTTCTTACTGAGAGTTTTACAGTTCCACTGCCCATTGCTAACGGCTCTATTTTAGGTCAGATGTGTAAAACTTCCCAAGGCAGCCTCCCAGGATAGGAGCAAGGAGCTGCTTGCCTAAAAATAGTGACAGCTCCAAAGTCTCACATGCTAGAAAGGCAGACCTTCTCAACATGCCACCCAGGGCTCCTTGCGTGTAACAGAGGAAGCCCCTTGCCTCTCCTGCTACAGGGGCGGGATCCAAGGCAGCGCCTTGGGTACCTATGATACGCGCAGCGGTTAGACAACGAGTCCTTTTCCAAGACCGACCCCCTTTCCAATATCCGTTCTCCCAAATTTCTCATTCTAAACAATATTTTGGAATCTTAAAAAAAATCCGACAGGCCAACCGCATAGTAACCCCAAACTGGATTTTAATATTCTTAGTGAGCGTTAACAGGCTTGCTTTCTGGGGTTCACGGTCTGACTGGTCCGGGGCAACCTAAGGTTTGATTTTGGGGGCTCCAAATCATAGGACTTGAAGGGGTCCTAGAAATCACCGGATCTAAGGGTGCCTGGGTGGCTCAGTCGGTGTCTGTCTCTTGACTTCAGCTCAGGTCTTGATCTCAGGGTCGTGAGTTCAAGCTTTGCACTGGGCTCCACGCTGAGCATAAAACCTACTTTAAAAAAAAAAAAAAAAGAAAGAAAGAAAGAAATCACCAGATGCAATTATCAACCCAGGACTTCAGTTTTCTCCCCAGTAGTCCCTACCCAGAGGTCACCAAACTCTGCACACCTCTAGTAACAGGCAACTCATTATCTCCTGAGGCAGGGAACACCTACCTGTCACTTGGACAGGATGGGATTCAGGGTTTATGCTAGGGTAAGTGGAGGCAGCATGTTGAATAGTGTAATTTCACACTAAAACATACTACCCACCCCACCCCGCTAGACTGATCAGTTCCAGGGTCGTCTGCCCACTGAGGCCTGAGACGTCTTTGAGGTGTCAAAGCATTTCCTCTTCAAGGTAAAGGTCCGCCTGTCCATCCCTGCCACATAGACCTCCCACTAAGAGAGAAATAACCAGTCCCAGATTTTCTGAAAGTCAACTTTAAGAAGTCTTTCAGTCGAGGTGGGGAGTGAAGCAAGGGGGAAAAAAGGCTCTGGGGAGTGCGGCTGAGGGAAAGTTCACAGAAAGGCAAGGCTGGGCACATAAAAGACAAACTTTGCTGACTTCACGTTTTCACGTAGCCTAAAAGTATCTCACCCTCGATCATCACACTCCATTTTTGAAAAGACACTAAATACTCATTTGTTTACTTGCTGTCTCACAAACATTTTCCTGTCACCGCACTTTCTCAGCGCCACAATCTAGCTCAAGTGGAAAGTTAAAGCCCTGCGGGCCCCTGTGAGCATTTCGAGGCTCAGATGCCCCGCTAGGGCTCTGTGGCTTACACCCTCACATCTGGCAACCGAGCTGAGCCTACAACGAGACCCTCAACAGTACCGCCACGGATTCCTTCTGGGGAAGAACGGAAAAGGAAGGGCCCTATAGAAAATGGAGTCCGGTAATGGGACTTTGATGATCAGATGTGAAAATACTACCTTGTTCCTCCCTCGTATTTAGAGTCCAGAGTGATGGTGTGAGCTCAGTCGGCCTCTGAATGTGATCTCATGGTTTCTGCTCTTGGCTTCCACCCCAGACCCCTTGGGTGACCTCATGCCAGCCAGTTAAGCCCTCCAGGCCTTGTATTCAGGATCTTTAAAATGGCAGCCGTAGCTTGCGTTGAGGGCTGTCCCTGTTAACTTCTTTGAGTACCTCCAGCTTTCCCCAGTTGCCAAGTGAAAAGAAACCCCTTAAGAAGTGTTGCATTTGCCTTTGAACGCGGGCATCACTGGGAGATTATCTGTGTTTCCCATCTGCTGATTACTCTAAATAAATACAGGCCATGCAAGGCGACCAGCAACCAGAGAATTTCCTCATCCCCTTGACAGGGATTAAAAAAAAAAAAAAAAATGTCTGAGGGTCTTTTCATCGTCTGGAATTTCTTCCCAAGGTCGAACTTACTCTTACCATTTCCTAAGAGATTTCAGACCAATTTTATTCCAATAGACACACACCATGCTTCGTGTTTAATATTATTCTATATACTAGTTCCCAGGGTAGAAACGTCTCCCCATTCAGCATTATTTGTCAATACCTGTCAGAGGCAGGGAGGCTGGGGTCACAGGAAGGGTCAGCACCACAGCCTCTGGTCTGGAGAGAGCACCACAGTGGAGATTAATAAGGCCCAGATTCTGCTTCCAGGTTCGCCCCTGGGCTTTCTGGGCTGTCAGCTCATCTGTCAGAGCCATGGGCTCCCTATCAGGATGATGGAATTAATGACAGGATCTAAGTCCGTGTGATAATCCTCACCAGGAACAGGCGATAAAGCAATGACAGACGCCCAATGAATGATACCTCTAAAACCCCCACGCCCGATTTCCTGTCAAAATGACCTTTTGCAATGATTCTTATTTTAGGAGATAATGCTAAACAAAGAAACGAAGAAAGAAAAAAATGTTGCAATGCAAAAAGGTAGGTTGCTCTCTACTCATTTTTATGAATACTTAAAAACTAAAAGGAAGCTTTGGGCTGATGACACTGAACAGCCCGGTTGATGAATGAGGGAACTTTTAGCCCTAGAAATAAAACAGGAATACGATGGCCAAATCGACACCTTCTCTAATGCCTGCGATTTGGGAAGGCTTTGTTTATATGTTTCTATGGGGAAGTCATCATTTGGGAGCAGGGGCGTTCACCGCTCAGCGATAACAGGTTTTCATGGGGGACCGTGGCCAGTGGAGCATCTGGGATCGAGGAACAATACCGTGTGACGACGTTCTACTCTTCGCCCTGTTCTTTTTTTTTTTTTTTTTTTTTCTTTTCAACGTTTTATTTATTTTTGGGACAGAGAGAGACAGAGCATGAACGGGCAGGGGGCAGAGAGAGAGGGAGACACAGAATCGGAAACAGGCTCCAGGCTCTGAGCCATCAGCCCAGAGCCCGACGCAGGGCTCGAACTCCCGGACCGCGAGATCGTGACCTGGCTGAAGTCGGACGCTCAACCGACTGCGCCACCCAGGCGCCCCTCTTCGCCCTGTTCTTGATGTCAGAACATCTCAAACATCTCAGGGGCGGAAAGGGTCTCGACTGGAAGGGTTCTCAAATGTAGCACCACCCACACGATACGCATCTCCTTCACAACGGCACTGACCATCTGTCCTCTGATCCAACATGCCTAGGCACCTTCTGTCTCATTAATCATCTGGGTCCATTTTTAAGTGGCTCTAATAATGATAATAAGATTGCTATACCACTCGAGAGAAATCTTTTCTCCTCTGGAGTTGAAAGTCGTTCCTGTAATCTCCCACCCACTGGACCCAGTTCTGCTCTTGGGGGCCGTACTGAGCAAAGCAGAATTCTTCTTCCTATGCAGCAACTGTCCAGATGTTGAAAATGGCAGTCATGGCCCTTGAGCCTTGTCTTCTCCAGGCTAAACACCCCCAGTGTCTTCCACTGTTCCTCCTATGATGCTTTCTAGGGCCTTTCCTCTCCCGCCCACCTCCTTTTCTGGACACTCGCAATGGGTCATCTGATTTCCACGAAGGTTTTTGTCCTCAGAATGAAATTTGAGGAACCAGTTCACATGGATGCTGTCTAGCGGTCTGCAGGGAAAGGATCAACTTGACGAAACTGCTTATCTAGGTCATGCAATTTGATTCAATATTTATAGGGCACCTCCAAGGTGTCTGACATCAGGCCCATTACTGGGGGGGGGGGGGAAGAAACTTCCTCATAGTCTCTGCACTCAGGAGATCAGCACATCTGATTAAAAAGCAAGCTTTCTACACGAGAAACAACTCGAGATAGGCACAATAGTTTGGCCTGTTGCCTGACCACATCAGACACGGCCTGGGCGCCCAGTGAGATCCCCAGCGGATGGGAGCTGTTTCCAAAAGCAAAGCTTCCAAATATGTTTCATGGAGACCAGGAGTTTAGCCGGAGTCCACGTAGGTAGAGAGGAGTCGGGTATCGAAGAGCCATGAGGGGAATAGCCTCGGTGCCAAGAGCCGGTTCAGGCGTTCAGATTCTAGAAACCAACCTGTCCCTGTGGCAGGGACTTCAGACCACTTTACCTTTCCTTTTGCGTAACCGGTTTAAGCCCGGCCTCTCTTACGTGGCTGAGAACTAGGTCCAGTGGCTCTGCGGGCAGTGTCGCATTGCTCTTGGCCTGACAGTTGGCTCTTGGTTTCAATTTCAGGCGATCAGGATCCTCGAGTTGCAGCACATGTCATAAGTGAGGCCAGCAGTAGCACAGCGTCTGGTAAGTCCAAAGCATCTGAGTCGGGCACCCGGGCGGGAGGGCGGGGATGCTGAAGCCACACGGCCTACTGGGCAGGTTCCTCTCTTCCTCTGGGGCCCAGTCTACCAACCCACCCATACACCTCTCGTCCGCCCTCCTTTGTCTTCAAAGTGAGCTCCGACGGACAGATGGGCCTTGAAGGGACAAAAGGAGGTGGGAAGCAGTCCCGATGTCCTCATTATGTTCTTGTTCAATGGCCGATTCCAAATGATGAATTGCTGGGTGGAGGGACCATTATTCTGACAACATAGAAGACATGGCAGGGAGTGAGTGACCTCCCGACTGGGAGCATCCCTCATGCTAACCCCTCTTCACTGTGCGTAAACGGGCCTCCGGAGGTATTTCCCGCCATCTGTCAATCCCTGTATGATTAACCCCAGGCTCGCTGGGGCCAACCCCGGGGAAATTAAAGGTAAAATCATTCTGCAAAGATCGATCGTTGCCAGGACGTTAGCTTTTCCGATGAAGTAACAACAGACGACACGCCGTAATCTTTGCAACTCTGAATGATTTTATTTCCATATGTGTTCTGCCATCATCCTGGCTCTGAGATCTTTTCCCACCAAACGTGTGCCTTGGGATAGCCGGTGCCAGAGAGTGCGTTGCATCTGACAAATGGGTGGAAATGTGCACACGAGCGTGAAACCACCTCGGGAAAACATGTGGCACAGTGCTCCAGAACGGAGTTCGACACAGCATGTGTGTGTGTGTGTGTGTGTGTGTGAGAGAGAGAGAGAGAGAGAGAGACACACACCCACAATGAGAAAGAGACAGAGATAGAAATAGAAGACAGAGAGAGAGGAGAGGAGACACCACCTCATATCCGAGGCAGCTTGGGCGTCTCAGTGGGTGTAACCCATAAATGATTGTCGGAGATCATCATATAGAAGGAAGAGCACCGGATAGGAAGTTTTTGAACCCTGAGATTCCAGGACCGTGACTACCACTTGCTAGATGAGCTCGGGCCAGTGCCTTCACCGCTGTTTCCTGCCTCGTTGACTCACGGGGTGGCTCTCAGCATCACATCAGCCAATGTGGAAGAAGGCTACACTGTCATGTGCTCTACAAATGTAAGGTGTCGTTCCTGAGCTTACTTTTCTGTACTTTAGATGGCGGAAGAGCCGCGTAAAGCCCTTCGTTCCCACCCCTTGTTCCTACAACATTTAATAATTCCACCAAGTAGCCATTGTCAGAAAATACACCTATGGGAAAACATCACAAGTCGATGGGCATGTCCGGGGTGGCTGTTCGCCTGACACTGGCACATCCAGATCGCACGACAGCAACAGAGCCACCACCTAGAAGAGTAGCTTCCCACTGGTCTTTGTCCACCTGTACCTAGATTCTGCCCAAAGCCCCATGATCGATATTGGTCCTAGCGTATTTCCCCATCCGCATCCCAGGAGGCCCACAGGCGATCAGATGCCAAGACAGTAACATCCCTCACCCCACCCCAGTCCCAAAGCCCTCACTCCTGCCCGCTCATGCTGCCACAAACTTGACCTGGATCCCACAGCAAGGACAAAGATTAGGTAAAAGGGCTTAGGAAAATAATGTTGGTGGACTAAAAGGTAGAGAACCCGCGCCCTTGTTTTGTCAAACGGTCCCAAAGTGAGAACCCCGTAATGGAGCGTCCTTTCTGGAGTGGTCTGGAGGGCCAAGAAACGTCAGACATTTCAGGACGCCTTTCCTGTTACCGAAGGATGAGTCTTGACAGGTTGAATCTGACACCCCGATAGACCACCAAATAGGAAATTAAAAAAAAAAAAAAAAAAAAGAGCTCAAGGAAGCAAATGATCGATACTTTCACTTCTCCCCAACCCCCACAGCCGGCAGTCTGGCTCTCTGTGGGAGCTGAGATTTGAAATCGGGCGCACACGCTACTTTGAACCCACTCAACATCTCAGCCGAGAAAATGGCACACTGTTGGTGGGTACTCGGGTTTCGCCACAAGAACACAGGTACTTTCAAGTTGGTGACGCCCCACTACAATGGAAGATCAAAACACACAGTGAAATGACAGGTTTATTTTCATACTTCCTTGCCTAATTTTAGTCCTTGCTGTGGGAGGCAGGTCGGGCTTGCGACAGCACGATCAGGGAGGAAGAAATGGGGTCTCTCCCCTTGTGGGCTAAGGCTGAGCTACGTGGAACGGGCAGCTCTCGGACTTTGTGAAATCCCAGGAGAGCAAGATGCCAGTGTTCCTGTTGGCAAGGGCTTTGTCTGACCGGGTTAGCGTGCGTGACTTATGGCGTGGGATTTTGGAATCACTCATACCTTAAAGTTCACGGGCAAATCGGCTTCCAAAGCTCTAAAGGAAGAAGGAAACTCCCCGCGTTCGGTGGCTGTACTTAATCCTCGGAACAAGTTTCTGAAAGACGCTGTGCTACCAGCCCCGCGTTACAGAGGAGGCACTAAAAAGCTCAGAGAGGTTAAGTGACCTGTGCGGGCTCGCGCGACGCCCGGATTGGAACCCAGCTCCGTCGGAAGCCGCTGCCGAGTTGTCAGTAGCTGCTCCGCGGACGGAGGTCCGGAAGGGTCCTCAGGAGCCCCTCTCCCCCCAAGCTCTCATTCGTAGAGGAAGCCAGGGTCCCACATGAGACTCCGTGTTGTGTTAGAATGCGAACCACGTACGCGTCGTCTCACCATGAATCTCCCCTCTCCATTGCAGTTCTCCAGTGGGCCCCCAAAGGCTACTACACCATAAGCAGCAACTTGGTAACCCTCGATAATGGGAAGCAGCTGGCCGTTAAAAGACAAGGACTCTATTATATCTACGCCCAAGTCACCTTCTGTTCCAATCGGGAAGCTTCGAGTCAAGCTCCGTTTATAGCCAGCCTCTGCCTTCATTCCCCGAGTGGATCCGAGAGAGTCTTACTCAGAGCTGCAAATGCCCGCAGTTCCTCCAAACCCTGTGGGCAGCAATCCATTCACTTGGGAGGAGTCTTCGAACTGCATCCGGGTGCTTCGGTGTTCGTGAACGTGACTGATCCGAGCCAAGTGAGCCACGGGACGGGCTTCACGTCTTTTGGCTTGCTCAAACTCTGAACACTGGCACCTCGCAGGCCGCGGCTGAGCTCACGCTGGTGGTCTTCTAGCACAGCAAAGCAGTTAAGCCCACCCCCTGTTGAACTGCCTATTTATAACCCTAGGATCCTCCTCGCGGAGAACTATTTATTATACACCCCCAGGCCTGTAGGGCTGCGACTCGCGAATCGCGGGGCCGAGCAGCCCAAGCAGGCCCCGGTCCGTCAGAGTCTATAGTCTGAAGCGACAAGCCCCCCCACCCCCCACCCGAGGCAGCCGTCCGGAGAGTCCCATAGGAGGGCGAGCCCAGGACGCCGGCGCCGGAAACAAAGTAAACGGCAGAAAATTCGTCAAGGTTAGGTTTGTGTCTTTGCGTGCAGTGTCTTTCCGTGGGTGATGTCTTTGATTACTGAAGACGTTGGTTCCGGGTTCCTGCGGCCCCTACGATGGAGGGGGCAGGCTCTAGAAAGTCTGCTGCAGCGGAGAACTGAAAAACCCTGCCCCCCCCCTCCCGCCTCCCCCCGCCCCACACTCATTCTCTCCCTCCTCCGCCCCCCTCATCCGCACACAGTCAGGCTGTTACTACTCGGTTCTCTTATTTCAACCCTGTCCCGTCTCCTGCCCACTCCTCCTCCCGAAATGACTGTATTTAAAGGAAATCTCGCGTATCTACCTGCAGTCTCCATTGTTTCCAGAGTGAACTTGTGATTATCTTGTTATTTATTTTTTGAATAATAAAGAGCCCTTAACATTACTGCTGTGATCCAGCCCCTCGAGCCCGCCGCCGCCGGGTTGGGGGCGGGGGTGGGGGGGGGGAATCTTTCCGAGGGGGTCTCTTTCCGACCTTGGTGATGTTTTTGCAAACTCGGTTCTCAAACTCGGTTGCACCACAAAGTATCTCGGTGACAGCACAGTCCCCGGAGGTCTGCGATAGCCTTTGATGAATGATGTGAAGCCCGTTCAGGGAAAAGCGATCGGGGTCTTTATCTCCAGCCTGCTCTGGAAAGGCTGCCGGGGATTAAAAAGAGACTTTGTTTTTCCCTTGATTAATCACAGTTTAGCGAGGCTGGAGGTGAGGGGGGGGTGCTTAGATGAGAAGCAGTTGCCTTATCTTTTTATTTTTAAATTTTTTTCTAATGTTTATTTATTCTTGAGAGAGAGAGAGAGAGAGAGAGAGAGAGCATGAGCAGGGGAGGGGCAGAGCGAGAGAGGGACACAGAATCCGAAGCAGGCTCCGGGCTCTGAGCTGTCGGCACAGAGCCTGATGCGGGGCTCGAACTCACAAGCCGTGAGATCATGACCTGGGCTAAGGTCAGACGTTTAACCGACTGAGCCACCCAGGCGCCCCTGCTTTACCTTTTTAATAGCTGCCTACGTGGTTCTACCTTAGGCAAGAGGGCCTGGAGCTGGGAAACTCCCCATTATCTTGGCCTCTGGCGACCAAGTTGCTGACCACATCTGTTACCAGAAGGAATGCTCTAGATACAAAGACTACATTTTCTAGTCTATTTCTCCTGCTCTCATACCTCCTACTGCTCCCTAAAGGACACCTCCCGTAGCTCCGGCCCAGAACCTTCTTTCCCCTGAGCGTCAGCTTCACCAAGCCAACTGCCTTCACCCCCTCAGAGTACTTCCTCATGAGGTCACCCTGTCCTTTCCAAGAACTCCAGGTCCCACCCGTTACCTCTTTTCTTCCTGTCCCACATGCTCGCGGCAGGCCATCTCCCCCGCTTTGCCAGCTCATGGGTTCGAGCACCACCTTCATGCCTGTAGTCCTGACCTGTCCCCCTGGAGTCTGTCCCCAACTGCCTGCATCTCCAAATGGTGGGCCCAGGCCCCCCAGCCCAATGGGTCCAAAGGGAACTGTTGACCCCTCCCCCAACACAACGAGATACGTGCTCCCCAAGCCAGAAACCTGGCTCGACTCCTTCCCACTGTGCTCACTCCACGTCCACACCGGCATGAACACAATCAGCTCTCTTTCTGAAACAGTTCCTACGTTAATCTACTTCTTTCTACCTCGGCTGCCACTATCCTAAGTCCGCGTCACTGTCACCTCGCTTCCGGAATGCTACACCAGGCTCCCAGCCTCCCCGCCTCCACTCTTGCTCCCTGTCATTTGACCTCCACACACAGCCAAGGTGACTTCTCGTGTGATTTTTTTTTTTTTTGTTTTTAATGTTTATTTACTTTTGAGACAGACCGAGACAGAAGGCGAGTGGGTTAGGGGCAGAGAGAGAGGGAGACACGGAATCCGAAGCGGGCTCCGGGCTCTGAGCCGTCAGCACGGAGCCCGACGCGGGGCTTGAACTCACGAGCCGTGACATCGTGACCTGAGCCGAAGTCGGCCACTCAGCCGACTGAGCCACCCAGGCACCCCCAAGGTGAATTCTTAAACACAAGTCTGATTTCTCCACTCCCCTGCTTCAGCGTCTCCTGCCAATATGCCTCTCGGCGTCTTAAGTTCCAACCCTCGGTACCGCATGTGGTTTACTCTGCTTGGAACACCCCTCCCCCTCCCCCTCCCCCCACCGCGCCCACAGCTCTTAGCCAAGTGGAAGACGTTCCTACTACTCTGTGAGCTTTTTGAGGACCAAGACTGTGTCCTATTCACCTGTTCATGGTGACTTCAGTGTCTACCACAGGGCCTGACATAGAATTGGTTCTTTATTTATCGCATGAAGGAAAAATGAATAAATGCAGCTGCTTATCACTCGGTGAAGTAGCTCATGAAATAATTCTGGGGGTTGGGTAAAGCAAAAAAAAAAAAAATTTGCAATACTGTAAAAATAGTTTGTCGACAACATTTCTATGATAAAAACATACTCGGGGAGTAGAGAATGAGAATTATAGTGTAGATAAGAATAAATAATCTATTTCTATGGGGCGCCTGGGGGGCTCAGTTGGTTAAGCGTCCGACTTCGGCTCAGATCATAATCTCACGGTCCGTGAGATGGAGCCCCGCGTCGGGCTCCGTGCTCACCGCTCAGAGCCTGGAGCCTGTTTCCGATTCTGTGTCTCCCTCTCTCTCTGACCCTCCCCTGTTCATGCTCTGTCTCTCTCTGGCCCGAAAATAAATAAATGTTAAAAAAAATTAAAAATAAATAAAAATAAAAAAATAAAGAATCTGTTTTTATTATTTAGTTCATGGTAGGTCGCAAAACGGTACATGCAGTTGTTCCAAACTTGAACATTTTCAAAGTTGTTCTACTAAATGAGGAGGACCTGAGGACGTTTCTGGTCTACCTATAACGTTCTGATTATAAATTATCTAACTTCATTCCATTTTTTTTTTTTAACAAACGTGTTACTTTTACATTCCCTCTAAGGGTTGGGGGAGGGAAGGCTTGAAATGACCAATGCTTTTTATTTCCAAAGAAAGAGAAAATGAGCCTAGTATGAAATATTAACGATCTCTGTTACCTGGTAGGAAGCAAATGTCTACAAAACGCAGTGTGCTCCTCGTACGGGGAAATCGCAGTTAAACGAAGGCAACAGAAACGCGGAACATGAAACGAAGTACAATTTTTTTCTCTGTGAAACCTCCAGTTAAAAAAGAAAAAATAGGAGGGGAGCCTGAGTAGCGCAGACTCTTGATTTTTGGCTCGGGTCATGACCCCAGGGTTGTGGGATCGAGCCCCACATCGGGCTCCATGCGGAGCGTAGCACCTGCTTGGGATTCTCTCTCTCCCTCTTCCCCTCTCCCCAACTCTCTCTCTCACACTCTCTCTCTCTCTCTCTCTCTCTCTAATTAAAAAAAAAATGTTTTAAAGCAGAAATACTCACTGCCATGTAATGATTGTGTCTGGAGTCAGACAGATACAGTCTTGATCTAGGCTCTGCAATTTCACTAACTTTATAACCAGGGCAAATCACTTCTCCTCCTGTGGGCCTCAGTGTCCACGTCTGGAAAGTGGGGATGGTAATACCTGCTTGACAGGGTTGGTGAGGATTTAATGAGGTCGTTCCCCGAGAGCGCCCAGCAGAACCTGGAGTCCGGAACAGACCGTCATAGACAGCAGCGCTCAGGTGGGTTTCCACGCGGCCCCCAGAACACTTGCCTGCATCCAGTGGTGCAAGTGCACAGGAAGGCATCTTAAAATGGTTGAGATGTAGGAGACCGAGGAAAATAGGCCTTGCCCAGGCAGTAGACCAAAGACCACACCCACATTGAGGGTATTTAAGAAGGTTTCTTTTTTTTTTTTTAATTTTTTTTGTTAATGTTTTTATTTATTTTTGAGACAGAGAAAGACAGAGCATGAGCAGGGGAGGGGCAGAGAGAGAGGGAGACCCAGAATCCGAAGCAGGCTCCAGGCTCCGAGCGGTCAGCACAGAGCCCGACGCGGGGCTCGAACTCACGGACCACAAGATCACGACCTGAGCCGAAGTCGGACACTCTCAACCGACGGAGCCACCCGGGTGCCCCTAGGAAGGTTTCTTTTTAAAAAGACTGTAATCTGGGGCGCCCGGGTGGCTCTGTCGGCTGAGCACCTGACTTCGGCTCAGGTCACGATCTCCTTGTGAGTTCGAGTCCCGCCTCGGGCTCGCTGCTGTCAGCGCGATCCTCTGCCTCCCTGTCTCTCTCCCCTTGCCCCGCTCACACACACTCTCTCTCAAAAAATGAATAAAAAAGTCTGCGACCCTTGATTTCCAATCTAAAGGACATCAGCACGCAAATGTACCCCCTCCAGACCACACTCCTCTGAGTAACCCCAGCAGGCAATTCGGCAACTCTCAAGAACGCCAGTGAAATACACAGGGAACTTCCCACGGCCCGCTCCTGGAGCTCCTCTGAATTCTGCACGCTTTCCTGTGGACTTGAGCCCCACTTGAGTCCAATAATCCGTCACAAACCCTACTCCTCTCTCCTGCACCTCTCTGCTGTGAATGTCTCGAACGCACAGCCTTTAACTCAGATTTGATGCCCATTTCTGGTTACTGCTTCTTTTTGTTGTTGTTGTTACCCATCCAGCCACCCATCCAACACTGATCGACGGTACGTCCAGTCTTCTGCACGACACCTGTGTAAGCTCCGGGAGCGGTGGCACAGACTGGGTCCTAAAGGATGTTGGGGTGGAGGAAAGGAGCCCCCAGGGGAGAGCACGGAGCACACAAGACCGCAGAGGTGTGTGCGTGGATAGAGGGTCCGGGGGCGCGGGCAGGAGTCAGCTCACCGCAGGCATCGTGTGCAGGGCAGTCTTGGTGTCTGGGCTGACTTCCCACGGCATCCTGTGCGACAGCGTGGCTCAGGTGGCCGGCGGGGCAAGTTGTGAGGAAGCGGCCAGGAGGCTGGGTCACTGACCGGACCCTGCAGGCTTGGAGGACGCAGACACCTTAGACCCCCGGTTGGCTTCCACTGTAGACACTGAGGCAAGCTTTCAGTCTTCCCACCCCAATTATTTGGAACATTTACTCACTCAACACATACGGCGTAGGTACTATGGACTTGACCCTGTATCGGGCTCTGAATTTACAAACAGGAAAGGAGACAAGCCCTCCTCTTAAGGTACGTCACGTTTGGTGTGGAAAAAGACACAAGCAAATGAAGTGCAATGCGGGGACACGGAAAAGGGGTGTTGGAATCTGGATTCCCTGAGGACGCAATCAATACTTGAGCTTTTTTTTTTAGAAATTATTTCAAAGTTACGGAAAAGTTGCAAAAATACTAATATAAATACCAAGTGTATCTTTTTTCTGAGCCATCTGAGGTTTTGTACATCATGGCCTCGCCCCTGAATATTTCGGCGTGTATTTTCTAAGAAGAAAGATATTCTTGTTTATAACCACAGCCCAGGTGAGCCTCAGATAACACAGGTTTTAAGTATGTGGGCACACTTACATGCAGGAAATAGGGTACAGTACTACAAACGTATTTTCTTTTCCTTAAGATTTTCTTAATAAATTTCCTTTTCTGTAGCTTACTTGGTTGTAAGAATATAGTGTATGATACATACAACATACAAAATATGTGTTGACTGTATGTTATCAATAAGGCTTCTAGTCAATAGTAGGCTGTTGGTTTCGTTTGGGGACAGTCAAAATTATACGTGGATTTTTGTGCGGGGCAGTTGGCGACCTTGCCCCCCATGCCGTTCAAGAGTCAACTCTACACTTAATCAACTTCCGTAAATTTAACGCTGATACTGATCTGCCATTTGTATTCCTGAAAATTCTGTTAAGTGACACAATAATGTCCTTTAATATCATTTTCCCCTTCCGGTAGGATCCAGTCTGGGGTCAGGTATTGAATCTAGTTGTTATGTCTCTTTAGTCACCTTTAATCTGGAACATTTCCACAGCCTTTCTTTGTATTTAATGACATTGACATTTCTAAATAACAGTCTCTCCCCTTTAAAACAAAAAAAGAATGTTCCGGGGGCGCCCGGGTGGCTCAGTCGGTTAAGCGTCCGACTTCGGCTCAGATCATAATCTCACGGTCCGTGAGTTCGAGCCCCGTGTCCGGCTCTGTGCTGACAGCTCAGAGCCTGGAGCCTGCTTCCGATTCTGTGTCTCCCTCTCTCTCTGCCCCACTCATTCTCTCTCTCTCTCTCTCTCTCTCTCTCTCAAATAAACATTAAAAAAAAAAAAGAATGTTCCTTATTTTGTCTGATGTTTCCTCATGCTTAAATTCCAGTTATGCCTTCCTGGATGGAAAACTACATACACGATGTTGTGTGCTTCTCAGGGTTCCTACCACATCTGGACGCACACAATGGCCATCAGCCTCTCATCGCTGATGTGAATTTTGATCACTCGGTGAAGGTGTTGTCCAAGGTCTCCATTCTATAGTTACCATTTTCCCCTTGGTAACTAGGAAGCAGTCCTAGGGGGAGACACTCTGAGACTACGCAAGTATCTCTCGCATCATCATCTCCCCCTTGATTCAGCATCTGACAGTCATTTTTGCCTGAATCAGCCTTTAGTACGCTGGTGGCGACGTGACGGCTTTCCCGCTCCCGTGTCCCTTGCGCGTTTACGAGTCAACACTAACCAGGGTCTGTACACAAGAGCTTGCTGTTTCTCCCCACTTATTGATTAGTATGGACTCACAGACTTCTACTGTTTTCAAAGCTCTCTAATTCATTACTGTCCTTATTTTGGTGCCCAAACTTTCCCTTATGTGGCCAGTGGGAGCCTCTTCAAGTTGGCCCCTGCGTCTTTGAAACATGGCTCCATCGGGTTCTTTGTTTAGAACATGGCTCCATCGGGTACCTTCCCTGCTTTAGCCATAGACTCAGCCATTTCTCCAAGGAGCTCTGCTGCCTTTCAGCACGGAGTAGAAGTGCTTACTGCTCCCAGGAAACATATATATACACTAATTATACAGTGAGAGACTAAATATATATAAGAATAAACTAAGAAATATAAATATATATTTTATACACACGCACGCATACAAAAGCTGTCAGAGTTAGCAAATAAAAATTCAGGAGACCCACTTATATTTGAATTTCAGGTAAACACTGAAAACCTTAGTATACATACATCCCATGCGATATTTGGGACATGATCTCTACCAACATTATTTGTTGTACAGCTGAAACTCAAATTTTTAAAAAGTGAGTGAGCTCTACGCCCTTCGTGGGGCTTGAACTCGAGACCGCAAGATCAAGAGTCACATGCTTTACGGACTGGGCCAGCCAGGTGCCCCATCTGAAATTCAAATTTAACTGAGCACCTTGTATTTTGTCTGGCAATCGTAATACATACAGACACACATTCACATGCAGAGACACGCCTATATGCACGCGTTTTAGAAATTGTGAGTTCACATAGATACTTGAGCTGCCCCCTAATGGAAAGGGAAGAATTTGCTCAATGGACAGGTATGGGAAAGGGATTTTAGGAAGGACAAAAGGCGTATTACAGGACTTAGGGGAAATTCATGGAGACTAAATTTTGCTGTGTGCTGGGGAATAGCGAGAGATTAAATTCTGAAACAGAGGAGTGACATACATCTTGCAGGTAATCACTCTACTGGCACAAAAGAGGACAGACCGGAGAAGGTGACACAAGAGGGAAGGAGGTGACAAGTGCTAAAAATAGGCGATGGTCAGGAGGATGGAGAGGAATTCAGAGGATACGAGAGAGTTAAAACTGGTAAGATGGATGGCTAGACTTATAAAGCATTGATGTATAAACTTATACACGGTTGAGGGAGAAGACAGAGTGGAGGAGAATGCCCATTTTCCTGGCTGGGACAACGAGGTGGCCAGGGGTGCTGTTCACTGGGATGGGAAACACTGGACGAACAGACCCGGGAATGCAAATGAGGAGTCCAGCTTTGGATATGTTGAGTTTGAGGTGCTGAAGGACACCCAAGCTGAGACCGTCCGGCAAAAAGCTGCATCCATGGGTCTGGAACTCAGGAGAAAGATCGCGATGGGAAAATACGGACGCGGGAGTCACCTGCGTTGTGATAAATGAAGTTACAGGAGTAGACAAGGCTGTCCAGGAAGAGGCTATAGAAAGCAAGACGAGAAGAAAAGTGTCGAGGATCAGCCAATGTTCAAGGGACAGGCAAAGGAGGCAGAGCCAGCAAAGGAGACGGGGTTGGTCAGGTTGGACGAATGCCAGAAAAGTTGGGCTCATGCAAGCCAAGGAAGATCTATCAAGGAGGCGAGGGTCAAACACCGTGGAGAGATCAAGATAAGAGTTGAAAAGGCTTCCCTGGATTTTCCAATTAAGAGCTCAGTAGTCTGAGGGTTGACGGGGGTGGGATGGAGGGGAGGGTAGGTGATGGGCATCGAAGAGGGCATCTTTTGGGATGAGCACTGGGTGTTGTATGGAAACCAATTTGACACTAAATTTCATATATTAAAAAAAAAAGTTCAGTAGTGACTTCAGGAGAGTAGATGGCTGAGGCAGAAGCTTACTTAGCAGGTGCCAAGTACAGAGGAGGAAACGTGGTAGAGACAGCACGGATCCAAGAGGCAGACAGACCAGGGTTTCACGTCCCGGCTCCACACACCCCGCTATCTTGTTCAACATCTGCGCCTCTGTCCATTTGTAAGATGGGGATAACCAATACCCCATAGGGTCGCTGGGAGGGTTTTGTGAGCTTAGCCATGTAAAACACTTAGGATAGAGCCTAGCACCCGGGAGGTGCTGCGTCGTAGCTACGACTTCAGAGTAGGAAACGTAAACTGCCAAAGGCATGGTGAGCAGAAAGGTAATACTAGGTGCCTGCAAAGTCACTGGCTACGGAAGTGAAAGTCGGGGGGCCTCCATTGGACGGATGGATTCAAGGTCATGGTTGCTGCTGCTACGGTCTCTCATGCACAAAGCTGCACCCTCTGGAAGCTGGGGTACAGAAACCACCAACACGTCCCTGGAACCACCCACATTGTATACGGAGCCTTAGCTGCAAGGGAGCCTGGGATAGGTCTTTTTTTTAAGGCTTCTGGGGAGAAACATAAGAGGGGGCACAACTCAGGAAACAGGTGTTGACGAGGATGCGGAGAAAGGGGAACCCTCGTGCGCTGCTGGTGGGAATGCAAACGGGTGCAGCTGCTCTGGAAAACAGTATGGAGGCTCCTCGAAAAATTGAAAGTAGGACTTCCCTGCGACCCAGCAGTCACACCACTAGGTATTTCGCCAAAGGATACAAAAAATGATGATTCAGAGGGGGCACAGGCGCCCCAATGTTTCTAGCAGCGCTATTGACAACGGCCAGATGTCCATCGACTGACGAATAGATGAAGACGACGTGGTATGTATACACGGTGGAATATTACTTGGCGAGCAAAAAGAACGAACGCTTGCCACGTGCAACAACGTGGATGGAACTAGAGGGTATTCTGCTAAGTGAAATAAGTCCGTCAGAGGAAGACCAGTACCATATGATTTCACTCATATGTGGAATTTGAGAAACACAACAGATGAACATAGGGGAAGGGAAGGAAAAATAAGATAAAAACGGGAAGGGAGGCAAGCCGTAAGAGACTCTTCAATACAGAGAAGAAACTGAGGGTTGCTGGAGGGGTATTGGGTGGGGAGATGGGCATGAAGGAGGGCACTTGTCGGGATGAGCACTGGGCGTTACACGTAAGCGATGAATCCCTGGGTTCTACTCCCGAAACCAATGCCACGCTGTATGTTCACTAGCTTGGACTTAAATAAAATGAAAAAAAAAATTTTAAGGGGGCAGGACCAGATGCATCTGTCTTGAGGGGGAGCAAATATTTTCATCGTGACTGCTGACACCAGCATTCCAACTGTGGGCAAGATAGAGGCTACCACTGGTTGACAAAAGCCCTATACCGGGCGGAAAATGGTGTAGACAGGTCGTAGGCTGGGGCCAGAAGGAGAGGGGCGGAGAGGTTAAGGAAGGTCCCGTCTCATGGCATGAAGTATCTCTGTAAAGTGGGGAGCAAACGTCCCCTGCCCTGAGTGGAGACACGCGGGAGGAAACTGCCACCAGCTGGTGGGGGCGGGGGGAGAAAAGGAAAGAAACACAGGACTTAGTTTATAAAGCACTGTTATTCTTGTTTATTGAAAATGTCCGTTGGAAAAGTCTTCAAAATAAAAACAAGTTAGAAAATCTGAGCTTGTGTCAGAAGGGACGCGACGGAAGAGGAGCTACAAAGCCTCTAAGGGCAGCGGTTTAATTACAGGGTGACAGGAACCCACTTCTAGAGTATTGTCAACGACACAACTACGGAGACACTGCTCTCGGGCTAACATGGCTTCGTTTCCTTTATATTATTGTTTAACGTGCGAGTGCGGACATCACTCGGCGCAAGCTTCAGTACCCAGCGTACCGAGGGCCTTTCCTGAGAAGGGCCGGGTTCCAGACACATGCATAGGTACACGTCACTTTAAAATAAAGACCTTTCGCTATGCTAAGCAATCCTACACCTTATCAACTAAAGGATTTCGCAATCGCAACAATGTTCCCTAGGGGTATAGTTTGTGCCATTCACTGCAAGCCATTGGTTAACCCCAGACGGGGCGGACGCTAAGATCTGTGTGGCTGTTGTTAAGTTTTAGGTGAAGGACGGCACATCTAGACTGCTGGGCTTCCACACAGCTTCCAAAGACGGCCGCCTGGGGTTGGCTGATGGTGGGCGGCGGGAATAGTCCGTTTCCCGTGGATGGTGTCATTTCTGCCGGGCGGCAAGCAGTCAACAGCCCCGTACTGTGTAGCTGTGGGAACTTGAGACCCCCGGTACCAAAAAAGGAAAACGGGCTTAGCAGGCTGGGGGTGTTCAAGCTTCAAGTTTGGTTTCTAGACAACACTTGCAAAACCCACATTTATAGGCACCCGTCAAACGTATCTGGAAGACAACCTTGACCGGTCCATTGGCCCTTTGCCTCTCTTTCCAGTGATCGTCCCTGCCTGCCCAAGGGCACCTGTCTTTGGGAGAGAGAGGGGCGGGTTGTGCTGCTCTGTCCCGGAGCCTCGTGGCAACGTTCGATTGTGTCGAATTCGGATGGATGCTGCTCTTCTGCGACCCTCTTCTAAACCGGGTTTACGTGGTGCTCATTTTTGAGACACTTACAGAGGCGATCACTTGATTCGAAGGGCAACTTTGGCAAACCGGTTCCAAATACTCAGCTTCACTAGTAACCAGCGCACGACCACTGGAGGGGTCCTTTCTTTCTGGATATACAAACCGGACCAATAGCACATCTCTGCAAATGATGCTTCGAGCCCTACTCGAAGAGGCTGATGAACATACAGCTTCTCACAGCATATCTGGGAGAGCAATACGGGGAATTAAAGCTGTCTACTAGGGCACAATATCTCCTCAATGCAGATCATTTTGAAGGATGAGAAGTCGCGAGGCGAATACGCAGTGTGGATGAAGGAGCGGCTCACAGTCCGTATTTTTTAAAAGTAAGCAAAGCGCACACTTACTAGTTTACGCACCACTTGGTATGGTTGGCTTAAAGCACTGGGGAGACATAAACCTTACACGGGAGGGAGAAGGTTAGGGGAGGAAACCTATCATGCGCTGGGGAAAGATGGCCAGCTCTGCTGCTGAAGGGGAAGATTGTCTAGTGCAATTTGCTAATGGGTCTGGTGTTGGCATGGATGCGTGGGGCTTCTGCCCCGTAGAGTGAAAATGTCAACCCGCACAAAAGAAATAAGGGTGCTACTGTCTTCTTGGCCCTACAGACAACACAGGGCGGTAACAATAATAATAATAATAATAATAATAAAAAGTGTGCATTGAGGGGTGGCACATGATCACCCGGGGAAGGGTGGCTGGGTCATTGGGCAAATGTGCTAGTCTTCTACTCACCCTACCCTAGTCACAGCTTGGGAAGCTTCGCCTTCATTAAATTGGGTACTGAGGGGCTTCCAGATACAAGAAAGCGTTCGAGAAAAAGTCAAGTTCACATTTACTAAGCCACGGCCAGCCACTTTGCTCTGGTAGCCAGCCGCAAAAGAGTGACCCAGGGGTAATGGCTGGTAAAGAGGCACTATGAATTGAAGGCCATCTGAAGACCATTTAAGTCACTTGCCTACACTAGGTTTTCCTTTTCTCATCGGATGGAAAAGACTCTGGGGAGATTTCTACCACCTGTCAGAAGGATCTGTCAGAAGGAAAACAACCAACCAATAACCAACCAACCAACACTCAAGCAAACAGGGAGACAGAGAGAGAAAGCGAAGGAGAGAGAGGAGAGAGAGAGAGAGAGAGAGAGAGAGAGAGAGAGAGAGAAAGAGAGACTGACTCCGATACAAAATGAAAACCGAAGAAGTGAGCAAACAGAGCGTTTGAAGCTGGACATTTCAAGATGTCCCGAAGGCAACATCTGCCCAGCTGCACAGTGATGGTTATGGAAGGATGGAGATCTTGCTACTGGACTCGGCCCGAATACACTCATCAGTTTGCTTCAACAGCCTCCGGACCAGCTTTTCTAGGTCCCTCCTTGATTTCAATTCTTCTTCCAGGCATTGCTTCATTCTTTTATTTTCCTGTGATGGGAAAAGACTTGTCAATTCCCAAACCAAGTGGCCCCTTCTCAGGGCTCCTCCTGCTTATCCTGTTAGCAGCCGTCACCACTGACTGTGCTTTCCTTTCTCGTGCTCCTCTGTCTCACCCTGAGTTTTGTGACAACCTCCCGAGTGTTCTTCCGGTCTCTGTTCTCCCCCCTCCAGTCCATCCTTTACCCCGTCACCAGGCGCAGCCAGTCCCCAAACACTGGGAAGAGTGTGCATCATGAAACAGCGGATCACATCTCTAGAGGAGCCCACAACTCAAGATTTATGGTTCTCTTTACACTGATCCACTCACAGATGACTTAGCTTTGTAAAAAAAATTCTGTTTACAAATGTCTGAGAGCGTGAAAGTTATAACTAAGCTGGGGACCCTTTTGTAAACTGCTAAATAGGTATATGAGTAATCCTGAGAAATTTAAACCCAAGACCACATGGGAAAACCAACAAGACCCACCTTGAAGACACAAGGAAAATAAAAATCCCCACCTCATCACCTTGTCCCTGGACCTCTCCTGAGAACACCTCCCAGTGCGTGGTCCTGTTCTATGAGCTGAGAAAATGACTTTTATATTTCATTACCTGTTTCAGTTCTTTGACCTCATCCTTCAAGGCATAAACAGTATCGACAAGACTCCTAGAACATAAAGTTCCGAGTTTAACAGCTGGCACTGAAATACTGTTAAGCAAAACGTAACAATAAAAGCAGCTTTCTAGAAATACAGATCCTGAAAAGCAGTGGACTTTCCAGCTGGTCGGGAGACATAACCGCCAAGAGCGGTCCTCGTGGGGCCCTATTTTTGTGGGTGAACAACCATCAGCACACGTGGTCATTCAAACACGATGTCATCACACCTTTTCTACACTGCTCTCCTCTTTGGCCACTTGCTTCCCAGCTGGGTGAACACAAAAGAAGAGACTAGGGCTCATCAAAAGGTTTCGATTCTTTCTCTGGGGCAGGAATGAACATCACCTAACACACAATGAGGGTCGTCATGAGGTCCTGCCTATCCTACAAGATCTGTGCCATGGCATTGCACTTTTCATCTCTCTGACCCTACATGACACAAAGTCAGAGGCATTATTTCTGGAAGATTCCATCTATTCCAAAAGAGAATTAAAGTGCCCTGGCTGAGGCAGGACAGTCACTTCCCGGCTGGCTCTCTTCCTGGACAAGAACTTTGGAGATCTGGGTTCCAGTTCTGATCCTACCACCTACCAGTCCTCCAACCTTGGGTAACCTTGGGTACCTTGGGTACCTTGGGTAGTTTCTTTCTCCTCCTCTCCTTGTCTTAACTTTCTTCACAGACAGAATGGGGATAATAGTACATTCCCCAAAAACCTCACAAAGTTATCGTGGGGATTAATATAGCTACAACAATTATAATGACGATGATTATCATCTATTAAGTGATTACCATGTGCTAGCCTTTGTATTTATTTTTCCATTTAACCTCACAACAAACCTTAAAGTAGTACTATCATACCCATTTACAGATGAGGAAACTGAGGCACAGAGAGGTAAAGAGGTTTGCACCTAGGCCATACGGCTAACATGATGCAGAATTTGGACTTGAACCAGGGCTGTCCCCTTGAGCCCAAGTGCTTTACCATTTTGCCACATCACTTCATGTACCAGATGGAAAAACACATCAACGATGTCAAGCACTTTGAAATATGCTGTCCTAGGCAAATTTAGGCCTGACTTCAGAAATGACTCAAGTTTAAACAAACCATTTGGCTGGCCACTTTGTGTTTATTTTATGAGCCCATGGGTACTTAACCTGATTCTCGCCCATTAGGTCACCGTCACTACTGTGCAAAGGTAGACCAGGGACATCATCTCCCTGAACCCCAGCTTCCTCGCCTATAGAAGTGGTGAACATAAAGCTTACCTCACTGGGTTTCTGTAGGATTCTAAATAGGTCAAGTATGTGAAAGTCCAGTGTTTGACTCAGTATGCATGAGAAGCATCCATCTGGGCAGGGAAATTGGTGCTGTGGCCTTCCCCAGCACCATCTAGACTCATCTAGAGTGCTATTCTTGTGTGCCCTGAAGCACCGTACCATATGAGGGAGCTGATCCCAGGGGCAGCCACCAAGCAGAGAGTTCTGCCCGCTTGGCCTCCCTTTCCCCCTTCCCTTTGTTGGGGGGGGTTGGGCAGCCCTCCCACCGCTCCCAACTGCATGAGAGCAAAGAGGGGTATATTCCCGGAGAAGCACGGACTATCCTTCAGTGCAGGCTTTGCAAGAGACCCACTGCCCTGCCAGAACCTTCTTTCTGGCCCCCAGACAGATCAGAAACAGCAGCCTGCTCTACTCACTTCTCTTCAATGATGGTCTGGCCGTTGCTCCTGGTTTCTTCAATGATGAGCTTCTCTTCCTCGGGGAGTAAGACCTGTGGAAGCGAATCTTTGCGAGCACCTACAAACAAGGATTGAGAGAGGGCGGAAAGGGGACAGTTACTGGAGACTATTCTAGGTGTTGGCCCCTTCCACTGTTGTCATCGAGGGGTCTTTGTGGATGGCATGCTGCTGCCTTGCACCCCAGAGAGCAGTCACCCAACATTTGGTGACTACACCTTCCCGACTGAGGAAACGGCCAAATACACCGATTCAGTCTCGAAGCGGGGGGCCGGGGTGGGGTGCGTTCAGTCAGTCAAGGCCATTTTGGTCAAGGGTAGAGTGGGGGTTGGGGATTATCACATCAGCTCAAAGATGTGGGCATCCTTAGGGCTCTGCTCAGACTGCCTCGAGGCTCTGGGACAGAAGAGGTGACGGAACAGACAAGGGACCTGGCCAAACAGCTCTCCTGTATGTCCAACCTCCCCCTCACTTCTGGATCCTTCCTTTCAGAGCTCAAGCCCTTAAACTTCAGTCTCCCTGAGCCACTGGCGTCCTCTCTTCGAAGCCTAATTCCTTCAAGTTGTGAGTGCTCACTGCCTCCCCTTTGCTGAGGTGGCCCTGTGTCTGCCTTCCACGGGGCCCAGCGCTTGGTAGGTGCCTAATAAGGAGACAGCGGACAGAGGATGGGAGGTCACCATGATGCTAGACGCTTGCCACGTGTCAGGGGCAGTCTGGGCAGGAGGGGCGGAAACGTGACTCTTTAGGCCACAACACCTGCCTGCCCCTGTGACACATCTACAGACACTGTCGACATGAAGAGAGCGGGTTCGGGGAGCAGGTGAGGTCAGGTTTTGCACGAGGGAGGCTCTCCCTTTCCTTTCCCTACTCCTCGGAACTTGTCCTCAGAGCTGGCCATGCCCAAGGCCACAGCCAGGATTTGTCTGTGAACTAGATGGTGTGACAGTCCTCCCTTCACCGCCAAACGTGTCAAGTTCGACATCAGACCTCTTCCTCCCGCCAGCCTTAGGGACAAGTTACTCCGAAGGCATCGAGTGTCTTAGGCAAATGCAGACAGCAGACACCTCACTTGTGGTCCCCTGAACGCCTATAGTCACGGAAGACTCGTGTCTATGTGACTCGGTTTGGAAAAAAAAAAAAAAAAAAAAAGCTCAAGGATCAATCAGAAAACATCCGCTTGCTTTCCTTTGGTGCCTGAGAGTTGCTGGGGGGAGGGGCGCGGGGGGGGGGGGGTT
>NW_024420501.1:876727-899533 GCF_014898765.1 Herpailurus yagouaroundi
AAAAAAACCCCCCCCCCCACAACCCCAAACCCCCCGCTTCCTTTCGGCGGGGGCCGGGGGGTTGGTGGGGGGGGGGGGGGGGGGGGGGGGGATTACCCTCCCCCAATAGCTCCCTGTAAATTGCACACATTCCAAAGAGCCCCGGCTAAGCAGCTACATTTCCAGAATTTCAGAGCAACTTTGAAAGTTGAGCTTGGTGAAGCGCTGTTCGCTTAAATATGCAGCTGATCGGAGATAGTATTGTGACTTCCTTTCCAAATCTGCCCATGAGAAGAGATTAGCATCAGTTCACAGACACAGGAACTCTCTGGGTTCTTTAATTCCTAACTAGTGCTGGTGAAGGCATCTGCGTGCTTCAAAGGAGAATGACTTTTTAAAAAAACTTCTTTTGTTTTCGTTTCTATCACCTCCAGCTTTTTTACTCTCGCGTGTCTCTTTCTCTCCGGGTGAAAAGAAAACACTGCGTAAACAAACCGCCGGGCAGCTAAAAGCCCCTTATCGGAAAGATGCTCTTCTGCTCTTCTGCTCGCTGCTCCTCGGCACGAAGTCACCTGCTCTCCACGCCCTGCAACCCAGCTGGGCTGCTTTTCTCTTCTTCAAAGAGGCGCCGAGCAGTAAAGAAGAAACAGGGCTCATTAGAGAAAGTGGTTTGGGGGAACCTACTTGAGCCATGGCCTTGTTGAAAGTTTGCGCTGGTGCAGTAGGCTTCGATCACTTTCAGGATCTGAGCATCTTCTTCCAGAGCAGCCGTACCTGTGAGATTTAATTACCAATGAGTTTGCAGAGACATCTACGCCCCTGGACCCTCAGAATCATGCACTGCACTCAACTGCTAGCTTCCTCCCCCAGTGGCTTTCTTTCCAGAGTTCTTTCCTGAAGAAATGTCCTCATCACTTTGGGGCTTTTGGTTTTAAGTTTATTTTTAGAGAGAGAGAGAGAGAGAGTGTGTGTGTGTGTGTGTGTGTGTGTGTGTGTGAGAGAGAGAGAGAGAGAGCGAGAGCGGGGAAGGGGCAGAGAGAGAGAGAGAGGAAGACAGAGTCCCCTCCACGTTGTCAGCACAGAGTCCGACGCGGGGCTCGAACTCACGAACCTCAAGATCACAACCTGAGCTGAAGTCGGACGCTTAACCGACTGAGCCACCCAGGCGGCCCTGGGGCTTTTACTAGACTCTTAGAGGCCGCAATGACAGCCCTAGCCTCAGTTCTCATCCGATATATACCACAACCTGCCTCTCCCTCAAACTTCAAGGCTTCCCTTCTCTAGGAAGCTTTCCCCCATAGACCTCACCCGTTTTTCCAACCAGCCAGCAGAGTCACTGATTCCCCCTCCTGTCTCTCCTCCTCCAACTCATTCTTGAAATGACTGGAGGGCGAAACCCTGCTAGCTAGCGGGGCGGCGGATGCGCACATCCCGGTGGGGGGTGGGGTGGGGTAGATGCAGAAGCTGGAGTCCAGCAGATCTTTCCAGACTGTATTTTTGGCCGGGACGCACAGATCCATCACCCCTCGGTGATACATCACTTACTCCTTCATGTGTGTCCCAAAGGACCCCGTTCCCAGCCATAGAGGCAAATACATACATATCCACTGGCTGACCGACTCTGCAGCCTGACTCTGAATCCAGCTGCTTCTACGCAGCAGCTGCCCGATTCCTCGGCTAACTCAGAGAACGTCACTGAGCATTAACCTTCCAGAAGGATTTCAGCCTTCAGGTCTATTTAGTGTATCCTGGTAGAGGAAAATATCTTGGGCATCAGAAACTAAGGGAAAAAATGTATCCGTAGCAAACAGGTCCCTTTAGTGGTTCTCAACCAGGCGGGGCAAAATACTCGAAACGAAATCATACAGGCGGCAGCTGACTCAAAAATCTTAGAGGTGACCAAACCCTTGAATGCATGCATTTCTTCTTCATGAAACAGGGGGGACGGAGGACAAACTGCTCTAATCATCTGCTTTCAAAAAAATCCTTCTGCTAGTTCATCCATAACCGACCTTCCAAAAGTACAAAACACATACTTTTCCGAATCACATACTCCTCCTCCGATGGCTTTCTTTCCGTCTTTCTTTTATGAAGAAACTTCTTCATCGTTTTGGGGCTTTTACTAGACTCCTGTAAGGACAGAGGTTTGTTTAGGAATTAAAATTCTCCCCCCAAGACAAATTAAAAAGAGCAAATGAAATGAAACCGAATGGCTCTCTCTTATTTTGACAGTCCCAAAAGGGCATCAAAGTTTAATAATGTACACAATAAAAAATGGCTCCAAGAAACTCTAAAAGCTTCCATAAAACAGAGGCAGTGACGACACTGGCCTCTCAATCGCCATAGGGACTGGTGCCGTGTGCAGAGAAAATAGTGGGTGTAGATCCTAGGGAAACAACCGCATTCCTAACTTGGTTTATAGTCCTCGCTGATACAGTTTCCAGGGAATCAAGTAACAGTTGTAAATACTAATATGGTACATACTGCTTTTCAAGGAGCTTCAAAGCTCTTTAAATACATTTTCCTTAGCGACAGTCCCACAAAGAAGAATATTAATTTCCATTTGTCAGATGGGAAAATTAAGGGACCAAATAATTTCCCTGAACTCAGAGAGAAGAGCCAAATGAGGGATGTCCTGATAAATAATTTGGCGCCAGGAGCGATGGGTGTAGACCGAAGCTTAAATGTACGTACAGAAAGCCGTATTTTTAATGAGCAGATAAAAGAGCCATGGATTACTGAATTTGCTTTTGCCGGATAAGTAACCGGTGCTCATTATCAGGTATCCAAATAAAGAGATGAGAATCTCAGACCCTAGTGACCGTCTTATCCCAATGTTCCATGCAAGGTATATACGTGATGTGTGGGTCATAATTAGTACCTTAAAATATATGGGACAAAAGAATTTAATTTCTTCCGCTTAGCCACAGCGACCCACTTGGACTTGAAAACGGACATGGAAAACTCACATGTGACAAAAAGGATCGGAAAAAGAGCGTTTACCAAAAAGTCACAAGGAAAACAGGCATTTTCAAGGCGTCTAAGACAACATTTTCATGTGGATTTCACAAGAGGCTGCTTTCTGAAGAAAGTACTTACATGTCAGAACTGCATCTTCGTACTTTAGCCACCAATGAGAACAAGGGACAAAACAAGCATAAAGGAAAAGCTTCATTCATCAGAGGTGACAGCACAGCATTATGAGGCCACTGTAAGCCAAAGATATTGTTCTACCCTTACCTTTAAGATATAAGACATCCTCTAAAGTGAATATGTAAAGAAAGAGAAAATGAGCGTGAGAGGTCGATGGTTATAATGATCAAATCCATTTATCAGTACTTCTAAAACAACAGTCAAATGTTAGTGTCATCATCAATTACACAGAACATCATCATGTTTCCCGCATTAGTCTCAGATGCAATATTGTCATGCGAAAGCCCAAGGAATACAGTTCTGTGCAGAATAACAAATACTGAAAATAACTGAAATACACACTATACGGTAAGAGTATATTAATAGCTCTCTTCTCCCAGCAGAAACAACGTGATCATGCCTTAGTTTTAATGGATTAGTTCTGCGAAGGATTAAGTTAACTGGACCCTTCAAGGCTCACCTGAATTCGAACTTAGGAACTGACAATTACAAAATAGCGATCGTTAAAAAGGGGACCCAGATAACTACGATTTTCCCGGGTCGATTTCCACAGCAAACCTGTGGGACTGTTTCCTGGCCCAATTCTGAACAGAGGTACATAATAAGGATTCAGCTCAAGCATTATTTCTCCTGTCATGCCCAGTTGAAACAATCAAAAATTCCTCCGGTGTCAATACCGCTCTATTTTTACCGCACTCGGAGGCAACAATTAATCGAGACAGTAGCACAGTGTTTGAAATCAAAACAAACTTGAGATTGAGCTAAATCTGTGTCGCGCATCAAAACACACAGTCGATATGGCAATATATGCTGTCTTTGCTCCCTAATTCTAAGATGCGTCTCATAACCGCCACGATCTTAAACCTTCACTCAGGAAGACCTAGTTAAAGAACAGTTACTTATAAATGAGGCTCTTTACTGAAAGCTGAAATGATGATTAACATCTTAGGGAAACAAAACAAAACAAAACACCGTTTGGATGGAAAAACTAACACTCCACACAGTTACAGAAGCCAGTGACTGACATTTCCCGACTGCGACTTTGAGGAAAGAAATAGAAAGAACCTTGAAGTCCCCACACTACCCAAATATCCAATGTTGCTTAGAAGCCTCACTTGAAAAGACCTTCTTTTCATTAAATTCTTTTCCCTTTCCAACTGCAGCAGAAGGTCCAGACTCTCATAGTTCAGACTTTCCTGATTTGGCTTTAATAGATCAAAATGATCCAAAATGCAGAACTGGGTCTGCTTGGTCGCAAACTGAACTCCAAGGAAGTGGCTTCTGTTTAAGATGTGTGGACATTATATACAATTATCAGGAAGGGACCGGGGAACCCAGGCAGTGCACATAAACCCTTCTGGATAAATATTTGCACAGGGACAATGGGGAAATGGAAAATTAAGAAATAAAAACATCCCCGAGTCTAACGATTCACGACTGACTGACATGTATCACCTAGCATAAATTCTAGCACATCCCCACAGAACTCTTCGGAATAAGCTGTGACATTCGCTTGACAGACACATTTTATACCATATGTAGCAAAATTACCTCTTTATAACCTAGTGCTGCTGATGGTCTAAGTGGAGGTGCGGGTCGTAGACAACTTAAACTCCACGGTTTTATAATTTGAGGAGGCTCCAAGGGTCCTCGGGGCTGTCCGGTAGAGCTAAAAGACTGGGAAAATGTCTGATGAGATGCTGGCGCTCTGCCACCTGAACCCGACCTTGTGCCACACGGCAAGAGAACAATAGTTTCCTTGGATCAGCAAAGCCAACCACAGGAAAGGAAAGGTGGGAAAACAAAAAGTCCAGATGATGGGGTCTCTAAGGAACGGCACAAAATCGACTCAACATCCTACGGGCCTGTCTTCCCTCTCTCTTCTGGAATTTGATTCACTAAAGTCAGGGCTGGCTTTCCTTCATAAGAGAGGAGAGTGGAGTCAGCACTGGATGGCTTCAGTCGGGCGCTTGGCACTCTATCAGGTGCTGAAATAGGTTATCTCAGCAGAACTGCCTAACGACAAACCTTGGCGAAGTGAAATAACTAACTAGCTGGCAATTGACAAAGCCAAGACTTGACCTCAGATCTGATGCCGGAGCCCTTGTTCTTCCCACCACATCGCACAGCGCCTGAGACTGGAATTTTGGCATCACCGGTTGGAGTGTTAACAGCACTGCAATCTTTGCTCTCACCCAACAAGTACAGTAAAATCTCATCAATTCCAAGTCCAGGAATTCCAAATTCGTGATGACTTGGAAGAAGGCAGCGGCTGCAAGTTTACCCTTGAAGGTTGCCCGGTGAATGTGGTAGCCTAAATGAGATTACTTGGAGATGGTGAAGTACTTGGGCAGGTAAACTATCTGTTTTTTGACTCAGCACACAATGAATAAGAGAATAACGGCTGCTAATTAACCCGTTGGGATGAGCACTGGAAACCAATTGGACAATAAACTATAGGAAATTAAAAAAAGTGAAAAAAAATAAATCTCGTTTACCGCTAAAACATCTCAGTGGGACTTCTGATTAGACAAAACTTTGCGGGCAGTTGGCGGGAGCTCCTCAACGCCGTCCGACAAAGCCGCACACCTCTACATAAAACCTTTCATTAATTTGGATGGACCTCCCTCCACAAGTAATCAGAATTAGTGAGGTTTAACTGTACTTCAAGACCTACGAATATAGACAACCCCAAGACTAAGGGCATGCTCACTGCTTCTTGTAAGTCCTCTGCAGGCAGGTGTGACGAGAGACTCAGTAGTCCCCAGACCGCACAAGTGGACAACTTACGGAATGAGCACCAGAAGAGGACGACGATGTTTTGGATAATGAGCTGCAAGAGGCAGGTCCCCTGATCAGTCTGCACAGCTGCTCCAGCCATTCCTGGAAGTCCTGGCTGTTGTTGCAATGGACCACAGTCCTCTCTACTAGGTTACCTACATTGCCCCATTGGGAGCATTTGGAGACAAAAGACACGGAGGGCCTGGAGTTCACCTCATTCATAAACACACGTCGAGCAACTAAGGCTGGGGTGTCTGTTTCCATGAGTGTCCACACCGATGAGATAACCCCTGTTGAAACCCCTGCTGAAGCAAGGCCAACATCCGATCTCGGGCTCCCTACTGGGGAACGAAGGGGGTAAGGCCCGGGGCCACCATCCCAGCGTGAGCTGCTGCCCCCTCTCGGTGCAGAGTGCAACCGTCACATGGAAATCACACGGGCCTGGCAAAAGGGACCGCAGGCCAAAAGGTCAGGCCTTACCAGGCCTGCTCAATTTGTGCCTCTACATCAGTCCATTCTGTTAGTTCTAACAAGTAGCTCCGACGCAAGAGAAGATTGAAACCAATGGCCACGCTGAGGCTTTTGAGTGGCCAGGAGACTTGGTTCTGTCGCCGGACCCTAATTATGCCAGAAAATGGAAGCCACCTTGCTGTGGCCAGGTAAAACTTGCTCACGGACTTAGAGCAGAAAATAATAGCTTTTACTTACTCGAATCCCACTTCATTCCAAAAAGGATTTCAAGTAGCTACTTGAAAAAGACAAGAGTGCCTACCTGTGATTTCAAATGTGTAGTCATTTCCTTCGATTTCATCTAATCTGGTCACCATGATTCCCGCGACTGGTATTTTTCCCTATCAGAAAAAGAACATTCCCAGCAGTTCTGTGGTTAGATGTGCCCCGGCTTATGTCTATTAGATTTTCTGACCCTCTCGGAAATCACTGCGGATTCAGGGCTTGACATATTTCTCGGGCCTGCATGCTTCCCTGCTTTCAAATGTGATCAGACAAGAAAGCAAGGGGGCAATGTGGCTTGTGTTTTGCTAACACATCCTAAACCATACGGTCAGGATTTACAAACAGGCTTACTCGTTTTCTAACACATTTTCCGGAGAATCAGTCAACAGCGTAAAGATTCAAAAAAAAATTTTTTTTTCCAGTTTCATGAACATTAGTCATTGCTAGGCCAGCTATAATAGGCAACAGTGACTTATAGCACGCCATATTTGGGGAGCGGACTGAAGGAAGGTGAATTTCCCAATGAGCGGAAGGACTTCTATCGGAACATTCGTAACCTAGCTCACAGCCAGCACGATGGACGTTCAAGATAAACTCATTACAGCAATACAAAGGTTTTCCATCTAAGGAACATCTGCTCTTATAAGCTGTATAATTACAACAAAGGGTCAGAACATTCTGCATTTTGTGGCTGGAGCTTTTAGTGCCATAGAACAGATATTGCAACGGGATGCAAACCTGTTTTCATTCTGGGTCCTGCTGTTTGTTTTATATGAAATCTACTGACCTGATAGATAAAGCCACTCATCCGAGGACTTGCGGATAACATTATCAAGACACTTGAAAACAACATGAGGTACCGCTCCTCTTTTTCCTAAAGTGAAATGGAAAATATTAAGTGGAGGACAGAGAGTGGCCATTTTGTTCGTTAAGAATTTCTGGAGTCACGAAGGCAACGAAACATGAACAGTGACCTTTTAAAAAAGATACCCAACTTAAAAGCACAAGACGTTGAATTCGACATCGAAGTGAATATAAGTGAATATAAAGCCACAGTTTCTCCCTCTTTTTCCTATACATAACGGTTAAATACAAATAACGTGCCTGTTTCCCACGTATGTATGCCTGAGCAGTCACACAGTTAATGCCTTGGCACCAAGGGAGATTTTACACGTGAGGGCTTCTCTGAACTCTACAAACGGATGCACATGTAGTAGATGCGAAAAAAATTACATCCAGGGGTGCCTGGGTGGCTCAGGTCACGATCTCACGGTTCGTGAGTTCGAGCCCCGCGTCGGACTCTGTGCTGACAGCTCAGAGCCTGGAGCCTCCTTCGGATTCTGTGTCTCCCCGTGTCTGTCTCCCTGTCTCTGTCTGTCTCTCTCTCTTTCAAAAATAAATAAACATTAAAAAAAAATTTTTTTTAATTACATTCGGCTCACATGTCCAGCCATGTTAGCTCCAATTATCTCCATGCCCTTCTACAGACACTTAATCTCTTCTTCCTCCTTCCAGCAGCGTCGCCTGCTTAATGAGCTTTTCCTCTTTTGCCTTTAACATACGCACATCTCCTGTCCTAACAGGCCTTCCCGGGCCCCTGTGGCGCCTTCGATATAATACAGGCCTGCCTTGTTTTCTTGCGGTTCACTTCATTGCGCGTCACAGGTAGTCGTGTTCTTTAACAGACTGAAGGCCTGTGGCATCCCTGCGTGGAGCAGGTGTGCAAGTGCCATGCTTCCGGCAGCATTTGCTCGCTTCGTGTCTGTCGCGTTAGGGTAATTGTTGCCATATTTCAAGCTTTTCCATTATTACCGTACTTGTTATGGGGATCTGCGATCAGTGATTATGACCCACGGGAACCTCAGACGATGCTTAGCATTTTGTAGCAATAAAGGATTTTTGATTAAGGTAGGCCCGTTTGGTAGACTACATGGCACTGCACACTTAATAAACCACTGCGTAGCGTAGAGATAACTTTTATACACCCCGAGAGACTGCTCTGGAACCAAACCCCCAGGATCTCCCGAGGTACGTCAGTACCCTGTTTCTCGGTATTTTATGGCCAAATGACTTGCTGCCTTCAGTTTTCTCCTCATTGATTCCTCCCTAACTGCAGCCCCACCGCTGTCTCCGAGCCGTCAATAACTGCCTTCTAGCAAAATCCGATGGCTTCTTCTTGGTCTCCATACTGCTTGACCTTTGAACCTTCTGCAGCACCCACCAACCTTCCCCAGGGTATCTGCGTCTTAAATGAGATTGCTTATTAACCCAAAGTAATGAATCTCTGACAGAGACCTGCCAGGGAGTATAGGAAGATGTCTGGGGACGGGGAAGGCAATTCTAACAGCCGATAAATCAGGCCAGGTGACATAACCAACCTTCCCCCCCTCGCTGGACTGCCCCCTCCTAAATGGGGCTCAGATTTGGCCCTGAAGTTTCATTTTCTGCCCCCCCCCGCTTCGTGGGGAAGCGGGGGGGGGGGGGTACTGCTCACTTGCCAACCCAGCTGGTCCTTCTCTTTATGATACTCTACTACTCGAGCCTCTAACAGTTCCTTGTTGCCTGCTGGGTGGATCTGAACGACTCTTGCCTGACGCCCAGCGTTCTCATAACCTGACTCTGTCTCGCTCCACGGCTTTCCCTCTCCCAACACACTTCCTCTGCTCCCGAGAGACCGGCTTCCTCGCCTTCCTGCAGCAAAAGGCCACGCTGCTGTTCTCTCCTGAGATAAGAATGACCTCTACCTTACGACATGCTCGCCTTTTCTCTTCGTGGCCCTCCTCCTCGAGTCCCCCTCTCCACAGCCTCCTTGCTCTCTCCCTTCTCTGAGCTTCTGTGCAACCCACTGTTGAGGCGCACCATCTACACTGACTGGCTGGGTTCGTCTTCTGGCCGCAGCCTGTGTTTTCATCTGTTTTTGAGGCACGGCTCATCGCGTGGCCTCTCCTCCTCTCTCCCACAGCACCTAGCAGAGTGTGGGGCAAAGAAGAGGCACTCGGTTTCCTGGCACGTTCGAGCAACCTGGCCTGGACGGACGAACGAATCAAAGAAGAACAAGAAGAAAGATGGCAGCAATGGCGTTGAGCTGTGAAATCTCTTACCTCACATGTTCCATACTGCACCATTACTTGGGACATAAACAGAACATTCCCCAAGGTTTTAATACTCTCTCCTTCCCACGCCTGAATAGGTTCAGAAAGTATCTGCAACTCCAGCTGTTTTCTCTTCCTTAGATCTTGGCACTGCCCCTATGGAACCAAAGCAGAACATACTGGAAGAGGAATTCTTGCGAAACAGACCGAAAACAAGAACAGAGTTAGAGGAAGCTTTGGGCTCTCAGATTTCCACAGCGTCCTGATTCCTCACCACGAATCCCATCACCAGATCCGTTCCTCACGGACAGAGCGACCCACGGCCCTGAAGCTCTAGCCTGGGGCCCCCAGAGGTTTTGCGAGGAAGAGCCACCTTTCGCTGTGCCAAAACGGCAAGACAAAATGGCAGAACGGGCTTGCTTCTCCATCACCGCAGGTGTATGAGGAGACGAGTGGCTGGCTGGGGTCCCTGCTCTAGCTCCTTTCCAGCTCGTCACCAAGCCGTTTTATTTTTCTAACACATGCTCAGTTTCCAACCAAGCGACAGCTTAGTAAAGCAAACAAACACAAAATGACTCCAGGGGCTCTAGAAAATGGGAAAACTAAATTTCTCCTGCCGCAGTGAATCAAATAGACCTTACAGCGAAACAGAGGCACTGCCCTATACTTTGTTTAGGGACTGGGAGTAGGTTGGTATGGAGAAAAAAATACTACATTAATTCTGTTCCTAAAAGAATTGCAAGAAAGAGATACAACTGAATTTTATGAATACAAAGTGAAAATACAAACCAGGAAACAAAATGTGGGGTATGAATACTATATCTATCTATCTATCTATCTATCTATCTATCTATCTATCTACATATAGATAGATATAGATCACTGTTTCAGAAAGTGTGAAGTCATCTTAGAATAATTTTTAACAGTATTTACACATTTGTTAAAAAATGTAACAGCATTTACTCCAAATTGAATATGAAAATAAGCATATGGTTAGTTATGTTACTGTTTCCAAATAAATGTCACAGTTCCTTGGGGGCCGTGTTTTCTATAAAATCTCTGCTGCCCCTTTCGGCTAAATGGAAACTTGAAGAAATCAGTTCACTGGACACATGTTTCTGAAGCATCTAAAGTGGGAATAAATATACTAGAACCATCAAAGCAAGCTTCACAACATGTACTATGGTCAGAAAGAAATATTGTTTTCAAAAGGAATTTTATATTCAATTTACGTAGGATAAAATAAAAGGGACCCAAATAGTAATAAATGCCATGTAAAACTGCCAAGATTAAACTGTTTGTGACCTATGACAACAAAAGGTATTTAACGGAATACCTTACTCTGGACTTCAACTTGCTGTTTACCTGTGGACGCATCAGGTACTGATCTTTCAACAGCAATAAAAATGAGGTGATGGCGAATGTTGCATCACAACCTTATAGCAAGAACCGACAACTAACCATGGGTCCCAATCCCTTGGAATGCTACATTAATGTCTAGAATGGGGGCACCTGGGTGGCTCACTAGGGTAAGCGTCTGCCTCTTGGTTTCAGCTCAGGTCATGATCTCACCGTTCGTGGGTTCGAGCCCACACTGACAGCCTGCTTGAGATTCTCTCTCTCTCTCTCTCTCTCTCTCCCTCTCTCCCTCTCTCTGCACCTCCCCTGCTTGCTTGCTCTCTCTCTCAAAATAAATACATAGACATTTAAAAAAAAAAGAAATGTCTAGAATGAAGCTAAACTAAATCAATCACCCAAAGTGATGCTTCGTTTTCTCCTAAAAGGCCACCAAGTGCTTTTACATCAGTGGGTTCAAGAAGACATTAACAATCATGCTCAAGATACAAGATTACAAAACAATTGCATTTTGGTAGGTTTTTTTCCTTTTAGATTTGACGAAGGATTTCTTTTTCATACGCAAAGAGTCAAACTCACACCCTTTGGCATAAATAGATGAATCCAGCATCGATGGCAATCAATGAGTGACAAGTTGCACAGACACAAGGTGAACGACACGGGGGTAAAGACAAAGAGACAAAAGGAAACCCCCCACCTACACAACAATGCTTAATGTGGCAGAGACTTCAAATGTGAGTGCTTTATACCCTCAGCCTGGCAACCTTTCATATCATAGGTAAGCATGATTTTTGGAAGACAAAATTAAATGAAACAATCACTGCGATACTGTCGCTAAAGCTTATTGTTTCCACTCTAAAGACCTTTGCATTGGGAAAGAGACGTTACACACAAATCACTCTTTTAGGAACAACGCATACACAACGGAGAATTATAATTTGAGAGCATCACCTACCATGAGAGTTTTGAATGCTACGATTGCTTTCAGAATATCCTGATGGTCTGGATGCGTATCCTAGTAAAGGAATACATTGTAAAACAATGTTAAAGGAGAACAGATCAGCGGTCGCCAGGGGTTAGGGGTGGGAGGAGCGTTGCGGCTGCAAAGAGAGAGGAAATCCGAGGGGATGATGGAACCGTTCTGGATCCCCGTTGTGGCGGTGGTAACACAAATTTCAAGATTACATAATACAACAGCACTTGAGCCTTTGGAATCTCAGCACCTCCGATTATCAGGCGAGCAAGAAACTAAGACAGCCGGTAACACATCACGGGTTTGGCAACAACATACTAGGTGCGGTTAGTGGGGAAAGAGCATCGGCAGGCCATGTTGTTAATAAGTGACCAGAGGCAGGGAGTTGCGGAAACAGAGGAGTGGTCGGAGAAAAATCAATCCAATCTCATTTGCTAAAATGCCTCCATTTTCTTTTGGCGGGTTCAACGTTCTTTTGCAAGCGAGGTTCTTACGTATGGTCCACAATTCCACGGTACTTACAACCCCGAAGAGTGGACAGCTTCAAAAACTGCTTGGAGGGATCCACATCTCCGTAACTGTCCACGAAGGGAAAGGGGTGATGCTTGGGGAAGCTGTATACCTAACATGGGGGGCACATGGGGTGCAGCTGCGTACCCCACCTTGGGGGTATATGTACACCTAACCTTTAGAACTCAGCTGGAATAAATGGAAGGAGGAAATCCGCTGTTCGGCCAGCCTTGGGTCACAAAACGCACCTGAACAGACCAGGGGTCTGCCCCAAGCCAAGAACTGGAAGCAACAGAAAAGGGAGACAGGAGGGAACACGGGTTCCACTTCAAGGAAGGTCAAGAGAGAGGATCCCGGCAGCTGGGGCATCTGGGGAGCCTTCTCCTCAAACGGAGTGCATATTAGTACCTAAGCCCTGAGCAGTAACAGAAACTGATGCCACTGCTTTCTGGATTTTTGTGATAAGCAAGGAGGGGCAAACCTCAAACGGTTCGGCAAACCGGTTGAGCTTTTGGAAAGGCATCCAGAGGTCAACACCTTCCCAAGCCCTAACTGAAATTTCACTCCGGCAGGCTTTACTCACTCACGGGCTCCCCACTGCCTCCAGCTTTCCGGCAGGTCAAACAACCTGAGAATGTGGTTTTGCTCAGAGTACATGCTTTCAATCCTTACAAATGCTGACGAGACCGGCAGTGTGCAACCTTTTTCTTTAAAGATAATCAAGCCCTTTAAAACCTCAAAACCTTTCCCCAGACACAGGAAGAGCAACCTCCCCCAGAGGGCCCTCCTCTCCCACCCACACCACCTCCGGCGCCCATGCTCGATGGCACAAGGACAATTCTAGAAGCTATCCCTGTTGATTGGTTTTTAAGAAAAGGATTGGGCCTCTCAATGAAATAATATTCAGTTATCAGGCCTCGGTGCAAACCTTAATATTCAGAGAAGATTATAGCTATGCCACGGCTGGGGCAAGCCAACTAGAAGTTTATAAACAAAAATGTGAGGTAACTTTGGTGTAGATCTGTGATGCGTAGACAGATAAACTAATATTGGACCCGTCTGTGAATCTTTAAGGAAATACCAGAATCTTCCAGTGTCATCCAGGGTCAGAAAGCTGAGTGATCACAGGGCTGTAGAGATATCGACCCCTGTCTATAGTGAAAGCGGTATTTCTATTTTCTGACGTTTTGCTCTGTTTGTCTCCCACAGTCAGGTTGGTTCATATACCGGAACAACGGAAGATCTTGGTCGATTTTGATTGAACTGCCGTCTACAGATGAAGAAAACCTAAGTCAACCGGTTAGCATGGGCTTGAGAGAAGCGGCTGGACCTTTGGTTATAAGATGAATAAATTCTGGGGATCTAATGGGCAGCGTGCTGGTCACAGTTTATACCACTGTGTTGTATACTTGAAATTTACTGAGAGTCTATCCTAAGTGTTCTCATCCTCTCTGTGAGGTGATGGAGGTGTGAATTCACTTGCTCTGGGAATCATTTTACAATGTATACATATATTAAACCATCATATTGTAACACTTTAAAACTCACAATGTACAACCTAAATATACACAATTTTTATTTGTCAATCAGACCCCAGTAAAAGTGGGAAGATTAAATAAACTCAGTAAAACTTTAAAAAAAAATCTCCAGAAGGGGGAAATAAAGGAATGCTCCTCCCCCCCCCCTTATTTTGCTGCATAATGAGGAAAACTAGAAGCCCAGGGAAGCGGGAAGATTGAATCAGGTAAAATTTGAAACCCAGGCCTGGCTTAGTCTGGAAGGAGACTGGCTGCTTCTTCCAGAGCACAGGCCCATGCGTGGCCTTCCCTTACCTCCATATGGCGTTCCAGCTCTTGCAAGAGAGTAACATACTTTTCCAGTCGCATGAACGGTTTGCTGAGGCTGGTTGTTAAAATGAGGATACCTGGGCTGGACGCACCTTGACTTTCCATAAATTGTTCCAGATCATCGCTAGAAAAAGAACGAACATGGCTGTGCTATTGCTTCATGTTCTATGCAAAGAATTATCAACCAAGCATCATTTTCCTATATTTCGTACAATATAAAGCCAAATAGAAGTTAGTCGCGCTAATCCAAATGCTGTCCCATTCACGTCAGTGCAAGCGGCGGAGGGGCGGACAGAGGGAGACACAGAGTCCGAGGCAGGCTCCAGGCTCCGAGCTGTCAGCACAGAGCCCGACGCGGGGCTCGAACTCTCGGACCGTGAGATCGTGACCTGAGCCGAAGTTGGACATTCAACCGACTGAGCCACCCAGGCGCCCCAACATATGGTTTTAAAAAGTATTTTCTCAGTCGCCGCAAACATTCAAGTTATTGGCTGGTCAAAGGCGCAGGGTAGCGACTCACCACATGCTCCCTATCACCGGGCACCCACTCATAATGTTCAGAATCAAGTTGAAAATTCGGATAGCTGCGTGTTTGTGTGACTAACCACAAAGTCAGCCTAGGATCTAGGAGCCTAGGAGCCTAGGATCTGAAACCAGTGCAGCAGGCGACACAGACAATTCCCATAAGGCAACAACTCGGTTAAAAGAAAAAGGCTATTCATATATTGTGAACTGTGCCCAGGAAACTCGTGCTTCTTCTGCCGTGTTGCACCGGCGTGATATTGAGGCCTGGGGCTGAAAGATCATTTTAATATTCATTTATGCAAAATAAAATTAAAGAAGGACACCCACGGCCTACCTGCCAGCCTATTCTGAAACTTCTGCTTATTACTTGGCCCCTTTTACCTCTTTGCTTGCCCGGGCGTATCCAATCAGTCTCGCGTTTATTCCTTTGCATTCCTGCGGCCACTGCCTTGCTTCGGACCTTTCTTTCATCCCATCTGGTTCACTCCAAGAGCCCAACTGGTCTCCTGGCTTCCGGGCCTTTTTGCTTCCAAGCCGTCCTGCAGACCACGGCTCTAAGCCTCTTCCTTTCTCACTCAAGAACCTCTGCTTGCCTCCAAAACCAAGCCTTAACTTTGTAGACTCCTACTGGTCCCACCAATCTCTCTCATCACCCTCGATCAGGAACCTTCTCCTACAAAATGACCTACTTCCTTGTGTTCAAGGAAACTTGGGGAGGGGGTGCATGGCAGGTCACCCCTATTAACAGACACCCTCCCTCCTTGGGCTTTTGTGAGTGAGAGAGAAAAAGATGGCGTTTCAGCTGATGTCCCAGGAACATGCTGTGCAGGGAAAACGGGCTGGGAGTCACTGCCTTAACGGAAGCTGGATCGCATGGGAGAGGTCACACCTGACAATCCACACCGAGCACTGTCATCGGTTGTTGCAGTCTGGCCCCCGAAGCCCCTGAGAGGAGAGAAGTACCCTGACCTGCAGTCATAAAACAGGTCTGGTCACCCTGGATCGCTTACCTAGCCTCAGCTGACTCATCTGTACAACAGAGATAAAACCCACTTCCTAGGGGCGCCTGGATGGCTCAGGCGGTTAAGTGGCCGACTTGGGCTCAGGTCATGATCTCATGGTTTGGTTCGTGAGTAACGGTTCGGTTTATGAGTTGGAGCCCCGCATCAGGCTCGCTGCTGTCAGCACAGAGCCCCCTTTGGATCCTCTGGCCCCCCCCCCCCTCTGCCCCTCCCCCGCTAGCCCGGGCTCTCTCTCTCTCTCTCTCTCTCTCTCTCAAAAATAAATAAACACTTTCAACAAAAAACCAAGGGGGCCTGGGTGGCTCAGTCAGTTCAGCGTCCAACTTTCGGTGTCAGCTCAGGTCATGATCGCACAGTTCGTGAGTTTGAGCCCCGCAGTCGGGCTCTGCGCTGGCAGGGAGGAACGGGCTTGGGATTCTCTCGCCCTCTCTCCCTCCGCCCCTCCCCAACTCCCGCTCACGCTCTCTCTCAAAATAAAGAAATAAACTTAAAAAAAAAAGATAAAAACAAACAAAAAAAACCCTACTCCCTACTAAAATTCTGAAGATTCGGTATTGGGGTTTAGAAGGCTACTGTTTCATGCTAAGATCTTTGCACACATTCATTCTTATTTAATATGGATGCCAACACTTCAAAACAGATGCTATCCTCATTTTACAGATGAGAAACCTGAGATTCAGGAAGAGAGAGTACTCCTGAGTAAGTAGCTGCCTGTGTACAGAAAAGTATTTTGTAAACTTCAGCCTGAAAATGCATCTTTATTACTATTATTACTATGCCAAGGCAAATACCTTTTGCTAAAATCACATCTTTAAAAACTACCATTAAGCTGTGATTTCCAGCTTAATGGAAACTCAATTGATGTTAAGTTTCCAACCAAGAGCACAAGGAGGTTTAAAAATTCATTACATAAAAAATATAATTAGGAAAATAACTTGAATTTGGAGAACGCATCTGAGAAGAAATGTAATTTAGAGAAAATCACTTTCCTAATTTCTTTTCAATTGGGTAAACAAGTCTTTCTGTGACTACAGAATTGCCTGCATCCTCAATATTCTAACTCTAATTGATACAGGGGTTACAACAATTAAAAGCAAATGTTAGCGTGTACTTTCTTATTACTTTCCGTGCAGCATTCCAACTTCTAGGCTTGCTTAATATTATAAGAGAATTAAATTTTTTTTTCCATTTAACATGAGATCATCAGCTATCAGGAAGAAATGAACATTTGACGAGTGCAACGGAAGAACAAAATGGCCTTAATAAAGCCACTGCCCATTACAATTAATAGGTCCCAAAAGGCACATTTTACTTAGCCCGATAAATTTAATGCACAAATTAATATCGTTATACAAAAATGAAACACTCAAATATATATTGTGATACCAAACAACAAGCTGTCTTGAAAATGCAGTTTTTAACTTTATGCAGCCTATTGGAAATGTCAATGGGCTGACTTGTTTTTCAAGCTTAACATGTTCTGTACACGTGATATTATGAAACACAAGCAGTTGTCAAGGTATGGATGCCGTTTTAGACTCAACATATAGTGTACCTCACAGAATGCATGGTGGATGGGGCTCTGGGACGTTCTGGGTTGGGCTGGAAAGCTCCAGAAAACTATCTTACCTTATAGTACCTATACAGAGCTTAACCACATCATATTCTGCAGAGATTTCTACTTTGTTTTTTGGTTTTTTTTTTTTAACATTTATTTATTTTTGAGACAGAGACAGAGTGTGAGCAGGGGAGGGGCAGAGATAGAGAGGGAGACACAGAATGGAAGCAGGCTCCAGGATCTCAGCTGTCAGCACAGAGCCCGACGCGGGGCTCGAACCCATGAACCGTGAGAACATGACCTGAGCTGAAGTCGGATGCTTCACCGACTGAGCCACCCAGGCGCCCCAGAGATTTCTACTTTGAATGATGAGAGGTCTACCTAGAGCAGCTGGAAAAGGATCGGAGATCTCCCCTCCACAGCCCCCTCCTTCCCACTCCCCTTTCATGGAAATCACTCTGTTGGAGGCCCCGGGGTGGGGGTGGGGAGTCTGGCCAGTGGAAGATCCCAGGGATGCCACTCAACTGGGCTGGGTGGATCCCTATTATTCCTTTTTCATTCACCTCGTCCCACAGACCAGGCTGTCTGCTTCTTGTTTGTTCCCACCACTTTTTTTTTTCTGACCAGTCTCACTTGACCCCTTCCCCGGTTCCTCAAAGACACAAACGGAACAGAAGCTACTTTCAGAATGTTCCCAACGCTCCTTGTCCCGAAGCAAATACACAACACAGCTCTTTGGGTTTTTCTCAAAGTCTTCTGTTGCTGACAACATGGTAAACAGAGGGTGAAAACTCACAAGAGGGAAAGGGCCCAGCGGTGTTTGTCGCTGCAATGGACACAGAAGTAGGTAGGGTTCAGACCTGTCTTAGTGCTCATTCTCCCATCTCCTTGCTCTCTCTTTAAATCCGGGCCCCTCTCTCTCATCAAAAGGACGGGAGCCACACCAGAGCGCGGGAGAGAAGTGGGTATTTTTGTAAGGGAGAGGTTAATCCCAGGAAGAAGGAAGAGCTTCAGTAATAAGCCTGAAGGGGAGAGAGAGGGGAAATCCCAAAAGACCTCAACCAGGGGATAACAAAAGACTGGGGCAGCCATTCAAATATATGTAAATATGGGGACACATCAAGGTGGGGGTCTGCCTCTATATCCAAATTCAGATAATACATTACTGCATTTTTCACCAGGTGCTAACACGCCATGAATTTCAAAGCCTTAGACCTCATGGCCCATTGTCAGGCGCATTTCTGGTATGATACTGCCACCTGCAGGCTGAAAGGGGGAAGTTCGACTGACTGGCCTGCCCAGGCTCCAGTGATTTTCCAGCGTCTGACCATCCACAGATTCGGCAGGCAAAGAACAGAAACCCACCAGAGTCCTTATTTCAGCTGACAGCTTCGTCTAAAACAGGGTTTTAGACTGAAATTTCTGGAAATTTCATTCAACTACGCCTCGCCTTTACTGTGTCAGCATAAATCGCCACAAAATGCATGTAAAACAGCTGAGATTATGTTAGAACCACGTCTGGGGAAACCCCCCGAGTATTTCAATTTAATTTTCACTCCTTACATGCAAATCAAAGGTTCGATAAAAATTCCGTTCTATGGGACTCCAATGAGTCCTCCATCATTTCAAGGGATAGTATAAAATTCTCAGAAAACATCACCAACCCAAAGGAAGCAAACCGGATATAATCCCCCCCCCAAAAGTTGAGAACCTCTAAATTAACTACGTGACAAACTTTAAATCATCATGTTTGAAGGAGTTTCTACGGTTATTCATAAAATTAAATTCCGAATATGGGGAAATGCAGTCAGTAACATTTTGACACACAGTTACAACAGAAACTTCTCTGAACACTACAGAAGTCTGTTACTTGAGGCACACTGTTTCTGGAATTGCTACTCTCAGGTTAAAAGGAAAAGACTATGTGCTCATAAAAATGGTAAGCGAACATGAGGGGGATCTCTTTTTTCCATGTTTAGTTTATATTTGAGAAAGAGAGAGAGAGAGAGAGAAAGCAAGCAGGTAGGGGGCAGAGAGAGAGGAAGATACAGAATCCGAACCAGGCTCCAGGCTCCAAGCTGTCAGCACAGAGCCTGACACGGGGCTCGAACTCACGAAATGTGAGATCATGACCTGAGCCGAAGTCAGACGCCTAACCAACTGAGCCACCCAAGCGCCCCAGGGGGATCTCTCTTTATTGGTATTAAAAAAATTGCCCTTTGGGCACCTGGGTGGCTCAGCTGGTTAAGCGTCCAATTCTTGGTTTGGGCTCAGGTCATGATCTCACCGTTCGTGAGTTCAAGCCCAACGTCGGGCTCTCTGCTGTCAGCGCAGAGCCTGCTTCGGATCCTCTGCCCCCCTTTCTCTGCCCCTCCCTTGCTCACACTCTCCCTCTCTCTCTCAAAAATAAACAAACATATAAAATTAAAAAAAAAAAGAAATTTGCCCTTTTACACACAGGATGTTTATGTATCCGCCACAAGAAAAATGTCTCTGAACCATTTTTTTTTCTTTATTGAAGATGGGTGGTAAAGTATGAGAGCGTTCCTGGAAATGACAGAAACAAATCCAGGACTGCGGTCCCCTCCGGTGAGGGAGGGAGAAGCAGGAAATACGAGGGAGCACACACACAGAACTCCAGCTGCAGCTATACTTTGTTTTATAAGCCGAATGGTGGCTACCTGGATGGGATTTATTTTACCTCTGGTTTTTGTGTGCTGGAAATATTACACACCTTTTTTCTAAAAAGGAACTAGCAGCTCGCAGCAGATGAATAAAGTCGAAATAAGGGGTGGTGACGACTACCTTGGTTTTGCTTTAAATTTGTTTATTTTGAGACAGAGAGAGGTGGGAGGCAGAGTAAAGCGGGGGGCGGAGGCGAGAGAATCCCAGACAGGCTCTGTGCAGTCAGCACAGAGCCCAATGTGGGACTCGATCCCATGAACCATGAGATCATGACCTGAGCCGAAATCAAGAGTCGGACGCTCAATGGACGGGGCCAGCCAGGGGGGGCCCGAAGCCAGAGACTTTGGTATACATTACTTCATTTAACCCACAAACCTGCAAGCTGGTGGAAACTATAAAAGCAACCATTTAAGGCCTCTAGAAACTGTCCTAATGGCATGACGATAAGTGAAAAAATATGTATTCGAGAAAACATTCTTATACTCACACAGAACGGGGAGAGTTCATGGCCTCTGAGCCAGGACCTGCTCCCCTCACCTCTCCTTCCTTCCCAGCTCAGCCTGACAGAGACCCTAGTGGCCAAGAAGACAGGTGTCCCTCTCCCCTTCGCTTCCAATCCAAGGACACCATATCTCACTAGCATATCTCATGTGCTTCAACGTTGAACTGAAAAAGCCAATTCCTGGCAAGGGTGGCTGAGAGGCTGGAGGCTTCCTTCTGTGCTCAGCACCCTCACAGACATAGGGAGGGGGCTCTACCCCAGGAGTGGCAGGCTGAAAATACCGGGGCCCCGCACCCTCACCCCCACTCACTGTTGGGCACAAGTTCTGTGCGGGGTGAGGCAAGCAGAGAAGGGCAGAGGCTAGTGCCGTGCCCAGACCACTGGCACAAAGATTCTGCCAGGGGAGGAGGGCAGCCTACAAGAACAGAGGGCTCTGGAGCTCTCCCCAAAGGAACTGGTGTTAGTTGAAAAAGAGCGTGGGGAGGGGCGCGGGGCTGGCTCCGTCGGTAGAGCATGAGACTCTTGATCTCTGGGTCATGAGTTTGAGCCCCACATTGGGCACAGAGCCTACTTTAAAAAGAAGAAAGAAGGAAAGAGGAAAGAAGGAAAGAAAAAGAAAGAAAGAAAGAAAGAAAGAAAGAAAGAAAGAAAGAAAGAAAAGAAAGAAAGAAAGAAAGAAAGAAAGAAAGAAAGAAAGAAAGAGGAGAAATCCAAGCCTAAAGGCTCTTGCAAGAACAATGAAGATTTTGGTGGTGAGCAAATGAGAGGGCGCTGGCAGCTTTTCTTAATTAAGAGCAAGAATGTAAACCATAGGCCACTGAGGTCACTAGACAGAACCAAGGAAAGAGACAGCTAAGAACGGTCAGAACAAACTTCAAAGACTGGTCTCAAAAACAACCCCTGCGCGAACTTAATTGGATCAGATGACAGATCAATTTATGCCCCCAGGGAATTGTCAGAAACATTAGAGCAATCAGCTGGAAATCAGCGGATCTGGCACTAAATCAGCTGGATGTGGCATTAAATTGGGGTAAAAACAGCTTAACAGGAAAATCAGGGAGAGATGGTCAAAGAGAACCCCGCTAAAACCACTGTCATTTCGGGGTGACTGTGTGTGCATGACCAAGGCTGTGCCCTCTGAGGCGTGACCTCAGCGGATGCACGCTGTGGGCAAAACAGATCTCACTAAGACAGTCCAGTCAATTCACTAAACAAACAAATAAGCAAACAACAACAACAACAAAAACATCCCCCTCCAAGAGGGGAGAAAAGAATCCGTATCCAGAGTTGCTAAATCTAAAATTACATAAAGTGCCTAGTTTTCAAAAAAAAAAAATATGTACGACACTGGGGCACCTGGGTGGCTCAGTTAGTTCAGTGTCTGACTTCAGCTCAGGTCACGATCTCGTGGTTCGTGGGTTCAAGCCCCGCGCCAGGCTCTGTGGTGACAGCTCAGAGCCTGGAGCCTGCTTCGGGTTCTGTCTCCCTTTCTCTCTGCCCCTCCCCTACTCGTGCTGTCTCTCAAAAAATGAATAAACGTTAACAAAAAAAAATTTTTTTTTAATGTAACACACAAAGAAAAAGGAGTGTGTGACCCATACACAGGAGATAAAAAGAGACAACAGAAATTGTGAGAGTGACAAAATGTCAGATTTAACAAAGACTTCAAAGTAGCCATAATAAATGTGTTCTAAGAACAAAAGGAAACCATGCTTAAAGAATTACAAGAAGCTATAATGACAATGTCTCATCAAACAGAGAGTATCAGTAAAGAGATAGAAATTATAAAAAAAAAAAAAAGAACCAAATGGAAATTCAGGCTATAAAGTACAATCATTGTGGGCGCCTGGGTGGCTCAGTCGGTTAAGCATCTGACTTCAGCTCAGGTCACGATCTCTCAGTTTGCGAGTTTGAGCCCCACACTGGGCTCTGTGCCGACAGCTCAGAGCCTGGAGCCTGCTTCACATTCTGTGCCTCCGTCTCTCTCTCTGCCCCTCCCCCGCTTGTGCATGTGTGTGTACGTGTGTGTGTGCGCGTGCGCGTTCTCTCCCTCTCTCTCTCCCTCTCTCTCAAAAATAAATACACATT
>NW_024420501.1:904533-951310 GCF_014898765.1 Herpailurus yagouaroundi
GCGGGGCTCGAACTCACGGACCGCGAGATCGTGACCTGGCTGAAGTCGGGCACTTAACCGACTGCACCACCCAGGTGCCCCTACACATTTTTTTCTAAAAAATTAAAATGAAGGGCACCTGGATGGCTCAGTCAGTTAAGCCTGTGACTTTGGCTCAGGTCACGATTTCGTAGTTCGTGAGTTCAAGCCCCACATCTGGCTCTGTGGTGACAGCTCAGGACCTGGAACCTGCTTCGGATTCTGTGTCTCCCTCTCTCTCTGCCCCTCCCCTGCTCTCTTTCTCAAAAATAAATAAACATTTAAAAGAAAAAAAGAAAAATGAACAAGCCTCAGAGAAATGTGGGACATCTTTAAGCACAACAACACGTGCATCATGAGGGTCCCCAAAGAGAGAATGAAGCAGAAAAATATTTGAAGAAATAATAACTGAAAACTTTCCCAAACTTGAGGAAAATGTTAATCTACCCATCCAAGAAATTCAATGAATTCCAAGTAGAAAAAATGCAAAGAGATCCATATATAAATTATCGTAAAAATGCTGAGAGACAAAAGCAAAGAGAAAATCTTAAAAAGAGAAAGAGAAAAACAATTCATGGTGCGCTAGGGAACCTGAATAAGATTAACTGCTAATTTCTCATCAGAATTAATAAGGGCAAGGAGGCAGTGAAATGATATACTCAAAGTAAAGAAACAAAACTGCCCACCAAGAATTCTATATCCATCCAAACTATCTTTCAAAAATTTAGGTGGAAAAGGGGCACCTGGGTGCCTCAGTTGTTTAAGCATCTGGCTCTTGATTTCGGCTCAGGTCATGATCTCTCAGTTTGTGGGTTCGAGCCCCACATAGAGCCCTGAGTCAGACTCCATGCTGACAGCACAGTGCCTGCTCAGGATTCTCTCTCTCTCTCTCTCTCTCAAAATAAATAAATAAACTTAAAACAAAATTTAGGTGGCATGAAAATATCCCCCAATAAACAAAAACTGAAAGAACTCTTTGCTGGAAGACCCGCCTTACAAGAAATACTAAAGTTACGTGAGAAAATCAAGTAAATCCAGATGTAAACTCAAATCTTCCTGTAAGAAGAAGAGAGATGTAAACCGACCTATCATAAAAGACAGTAAAAATACATATGTCTCCTTCTTCTCTTAACTAATGTAAAAACAATTGCATAAAGCCTGCAACATATAGAAATGTAATGTATTTTACAACCAGAGCACAGTCACTCAAATCCACAGGAAGAAATAAACACATAGTCCACGAGAATGTTAATGTAACTGATGCTATAAATACATCCTTGCCCTCTTTTCTTCTCTCATTTTCATTATTACACATAAAATAATATTTGTAGCAATACACTATTGGGCTTGTAACTTACAGATGTAATATGTATAACAATTGTAGCCCAAAAAGGGAAGAGGAAACAGAGTTATACCAGGAATCACATTCGTATATCTCACTAGAATTAACTTAGTGTGACTTATAAAGGAGATTCTGATAAGATATATATGGAAAGCATCAGAGCAACTACCAAAGACAGAATTCAAAAAAAACAAAAAACAAAAAACAAAATCACTGGAGGACTTCTGGTTTCAGCTCTGACATGTAGAGTTCGGAAGGCATCATTACTATTCTCCCAAGTAAAAAACTAATTGAGAAATCAATGACTTTTCTTAGATCTACTAGGAATTGGGATCACAGGGAAACCACCACCCCCAAATCTGGAAAGACAGGTAAATACAGAGACTTAAAACAGAGATATGTTTCCCTGAAGGACAAACCACTGGCTCCAGTAACTGGCAGAAACATTCAAATGCTAATTTTAAGAGTCTGTTGGGGCCTGGAGCCTGCTTTGGATTCTGTGTCCTCCCCCAACCCCAGCACTCTCTCTGCCTCTCCCCTGCCCGTGCTCTGTCTCGCTCTGCGTCTCAAAAATAAATATTAAAAAAAAATTTTTTTAAAGAGTCTAAGTGTGGACGACCTGGACAGTTAAAAAAAAAACCCCAGCAACTCAGTCTCAGGATCCAAATATTTTTGTGGGTTTTGCATCCAAGAGCCCAAGCAAGTTCTCATGGTAAAGATCAGGGGAAAATCCTCTCGTGTGCTGTTCTTTACACTTAAAAGTTTGTTAAGAGGACAGATCTCATGCTACATGGTTTTTTTTTTTTTTTTTTTTTTTGGTCACCATAAAAATAAAAGAGAAAAAAATTAAGTAGAGGAGAAATAAAACTTCCCCAGGCACACAAAAACTGAGGGCAGTTATCGCCAATAGACCACCTTTGCAAAAATTGTTAAAACAAGTTCTTCGGAGAGAAGGAAACTTGGATCTACATACAAAAGGAAGAGTGTTGGGGTGCCTGGGTGGCTCAGTTGGTTAAGCGTCCAACTCTTGATTTTGGCTCAGGTCATGATCTCACAGATTGTGGGATCGAGTCCCACATCGGGCTCTGTGCTGACAATGTGGAGCCTACTTGGGATTCTCCCCGCTCTGTCTCTGCTCTCCCCTGGCTTGTGGGAACACTCTCTTTATCTCTCAAAATAAATAAATTTTAAAAAAGGAAGAGTGTTAGAGAATAATAAATGCAGGTAAAAGAAAACCTTTTCTTCTTCTGATTCTTCGTGGATCTAATAGATAACTTTTAAAAGTAATAATAGTGACGATATATTAGGTGGTTTTACCTTATGGAAAAATAAAATGAATGAGCACAATGTTATAAGAGATGAGGGAGAATTGAGAATACTCTTTTATAAAGTACCTACACTACCTATGAAATGGTAAAGTGTTATGTGAAAGTGCTGTTAGATTAGTTATAAATGGATATTATAAACTCTAAAGCACTAAAGTTTTTTTAGAAGTATAATATGCTAGGAGAGAAGATAAACTGAAATCATATAAAACATTTAACTAAAATCAGAGAAGTCAGTAAAAACGGGGAGGGGGGGCGGATAGTAAAGAAACAAAGAACAAGTGCAATGAATAGAAAAGTTATAAACATGGTAAACACGAATCTGACTATATCAATAAGCACTTTAAATGTAAATGGTCTAGGGGCGCCTGGGTGGCGCAGTCGGTTAAGCGTCCGACTTCAGCCAGGTCACGATCTCGCGATCCACGAGTTCGAGCCCCGCGTCGGGCTCTGGGCTGATGGCTCAGAGCCTGGAGCCTGTTTCCGATTCTGTGTCTCCCTCTCTCTCTGCCCCTCCCCCGTTCATGCTCTGTCTCTCTCTGTCCCAAAAATAAATAAACGTTGAAAAAAAAATTTAAAAAAAAAAAAAATGTAAATGGTCTAAATACACCAATTAAAAGACAGAGACTGTCAGGGTGGGTTAAACAACAAGACTCAACTGCATATTGTCTACAAGACACAGACAGAATACAAGGAAAAGGATGCAAGAGATATATCATATTAACGGTAATCAAAAAAATAGCTGGCTTCAGGGCACCTGGGTGGCTCAGTCAGCTGAGCATCCGACTTCGGCTCAGGTCATGATCTCTGGGTTTCTGAGTTCGAGCCCCACGTCGGGCTCTGTGCTGACAACTCGGAGCCTGGAGCCTGCTTCCGATTCTGTGTCTCCTCCTCTCTGTCCCTCCCTTGCTCATGCTCTGTCTCTCTCTGTTTCTCAATAATAAATAAACGTTAAAAATTTTTTTAAAAATGCTGGATTAGCTATATTAATTTCAGAAAAAGCTGATATCAGAATAAGGAAAATTATCAGGGATAAAGAGGAAGCATTACATAGAGATAAAAGGGCCAATCCCCGGGGCGCCTGGGTGGCGCAGTCGGTTAAGCGTCCGACTTCAGCCAGGTCATGATCTCGCGGTCTGTGAGTTCGAGCCCCGCATCAGGCTCTGGGCTGATGGCTCAGAGCCTGGAGCCTGTTTCCGATTCTGTGTCTCCCTCTCTCTGCCCCTCCCCCGTTCATGCTCTGTCTCTCTCTGTCCCAAAAATAAATAAACGTTGAAAAGGGCCAATCCCCAATAAGACAAAATAATCCTTAACATGAATACACCTAAGAAGGGAACATCAAAATACACAAGGCAAACATTGATAGAACGGACAGGAGAAATAGATAAATCCATTATTATGGTTAGAAACCTCAACATCTCTCTATCAATAAACAGATCCAGCAGATAGAAAATTAGTAAGGATATAGTTGAATTGAACAGCACCATCAATCTAGTGATCTAGTTGACATTTATAGAATACTTTATCTAATCACAGCAAAATGTAAATTCTTCTCAACCTCACATGGAACATTCACCAAGATAGACCCAATTCTGAGACATAAAACACAGTATAACAAATTTATAATAATAGAAATCAACAAAAGGTGCTGGGACATTAGACATACACACACAAAAGAATGAAGTTGGACCCCTACCTCATACCATATGAAAAATTAACTCCAAAATAGATTAAACAGGGGCACATAGGTGGCTCAGTCGGTTAAGCATCTGACTCTTGGTTTCAGCTGAGGTCATGACTTCAAGGTTCATGAGTTCAATCCCCACATCGGGCTCTGCGCTGACAGCTGTGGAGCCTGCTTGGGATTCTCTGTCTCTCTTTCTCTCTCGGCCCCTCCCCCGCTCACTCTCTCTTTCTCAAAATAAATAAATAAACATCTTTTAAAAATAGATTGAAGAGCTAAAGGTAAGAGATAACACTATAAAATTCGTAATCAGGCATAAATCCTCATGACTTGGATTAGGCAATAGTTTTTTTAGATAGAACACCAAAAGTGCAAGCAACAGAAGACAAATTCGAAATTAAAACTTTTGTGATTCAAAAGACACCATCAAAAAACAAACAAAAAAGGACCCCATCAAGAAAGTGAATAGAAAATCCACAAAGTGGGAGAGAATTTCTGCAAATCATGTATCTAATAAGAGGATATAAAGAAGAATATATAAAGTATTGCAAGTCAACAATGAAAAGAGGAATAACCCAACTGAAAAATGGGCAAAGGATTTAAAAAAAAATTTTTTTAATGTTTATTTATTTTTAAGAGAGAGAGACAGAGTGCAAGCAGGGGAGGGGCAGAGAGAGAGGGAGAAAAGGAGGCTCCAGGCTCCGAGCTGTCAGCGCAGAGCCCAATGCGGGGCTTGAACTCACGAACTGTGAGATCACGACCTGAGCTGAAGTCGGAAGCTTTACCGACTGAGCCACCTAGGCGCCCCCAAAATATGCAAAGGATGGAGGTACCTGGGTGGCTCAATCGGTTAAGCATCCGACTTCATCTCAGGTCATGATCTCAGCGTTCATGAGTTTGAGACCCGCATTGGGCTCTCTGCTGTCAGCGCAGAACCCACTTCAGATCCTCTGTCTCCCTCTCTCTCTGCCCCTCCCCCACTCGCGCGCGCGTGCTCTCTCTCTCTCAAAAATAAGTAAACATTAAAAACAAATAAAATAGGCAAAGATCTGAATAGACATTTCCCCCAAAGAAGCTATACAAATGGCCAAAAAGCCCATGAAAGATATTTAACAGCATCCTTCATCAGGGAAAATCAGGGAAATGCAAAGCAAATCACAATGAGATATTACTTCACACCCGTCAGGATGGCTACAATCACAAACGCTGATGATAAAAAATGGCGGGAATGAATATAAATTGGTGCAGCCACCTTGGAAACCAGTCTGTCAGCTCCTCTAAAGGTGAAACATAAGTTTTCATATGACCTAGCGATTTCACGCCTGGGTGTCCACCCCAGAGAAATGAAAACATGTCCACACAAAGACTTGTAGCTAATGTTCATAGAGGCATTATTCACAATCCATATGTCCACCACCTTGAATGGAAGAATATTATGCTGTATATTGCATATAGTATATTGTATATTGTATGCTGTATATTGTGTATCTAAACAATGAAAAAAAAAAAAAAAAAAAAATTTTTGGGTGATTTAAACAACAAGGTACTTAGGGGCACCTGGGTGGCTCACTCGGTTGAGTGCCTGACTCTTGATTTTGGCTCAGGTCATGATCTCACAGATCCTGAGATCGAGCCCCGTGTCATTGGGCTCCAACAGGGTGGAGGCAACAACTTGGGATTCTCTCTCTCCCTCTCTCTCTCTGCACCCCCCACTTGCATGCTCTCTCTCTCTCTCTCTCTCTCAAAAATAAATAAACTTAAAAAAATAAAAATTAATAAAGACCAAGGTGCTAATAAGTGCTACAACACGGATGAACCTGGAAAACATTACGAGGAGGGAAAAAAGCCAGACCCAAACGGCCCTGTGCTGTGTGATTCCACTTAAATGAAATGTCCAGAGTGCCAGCGAGTGCCTGGCAATTAGGATGGGTTTGTTTCGGGAGTGATAAAAATGGTCTCCAATTGATTGTGGGGATGGTTGCACAACTCTGAATATGCTAAGAATAATTTAACTGTATGTGAATCCGAACCCAGTAAGCCTGGTGTATAAAAAAAGGAAGTGGTAATGTTTTATTTCTTAAGCTGGGTGGTGTGTACCATGGGTGTTCACTTTATTGCAATTCCTTAAATTTGCATTTAAGTCATTCTTTGTAGGTAAAATATATATCTTAACAAACATATCTGTTTAGAAGTCTGGCAGACCTGGGTTCTAATTCTGGCTCAACCGCTTAACGGCTATGGGTTCTCGGGCAGATTCCTTGACCTTCCAACGTCTTATCTGTAAAGCAGAGACGGTAATAATAGTAATTCCCTCATAGGCTCTTACATCATGTGCCTGGCACACTATCAGTGCTATTATTAGCTAATATTAGCTCTAAGGAGTTGAGCCACTTGCCTAAATAACTCAGATTCACGGCTCCGCTTTCTTTAAACTCCAACTTCCGGGTTTGCTATTCTACAAGAATTCACGACGTTGGTCAGGGAAATAAAAACTGACCTTCGAGTAGGACCCACTGAATTCTACCTTAAAAATGCCCTTACTTAATGGCTCTATGAAGTCAATAACGCTCCTAACAGAGCAGGACAAAACCCAAAATTCCGCCACCTCCGAGGGTTGGTGTTGACTAGTGTTCCAGTCCGGCTCTGGGAGTTCAAGTCTGAGCCAGATTGAGAGAAGAATATTCCTTTTGGCCATGAGCAGTCTCTACAACTCCTATCCATTCTGAATCTAGTCTCCAGGTTCAGTCCTGAGAGACCCTGTGTGTTGTACTTGCTACTGTCCCCACCACGTCAGATTTCTAGCACATGATTTCTAGCACACGATCTTTAAACCTATCGTACAGGGGCACCTGAGGGGCTCACTTGGTCAAGCACCTGACTCTTGATCTCGGCTCAGGTCATGATCTCATGGTTCATGGGATCGAGCCCCATGCTGGGTTCTGTGCTGACAGTGCGGAGCCTGCTTGGGATTCTTCCTCTCCCTCTCTTTCTGCCCCTCCCCTCCTCGCTCGTGCGCGCGCGCGCTCTCTCTCTCTCTCTCTCTCTCCCTCCCTCCCAAAATAAATAAATAAACTTACAAAAAAGAAACCCACCATACAGCGTGCTGGCCCAGATGAATGCATCAGTAAATGTGTCAGGGACAGGGAGCCCGAGGGTCAGGAGGGGTAGGAGAGAGAAGCATTTATCAAGGTCCCTTGCGAGGACTCTGAAAGGAGACACTGTTCTGTTATTCCCCACGAATCTGAAACAATTTCTAATCCTGTACAATTGTTATCACAACCCACTGCATAAAGTACCTGCCAGGTAGTTCACACCGCTCGTGTCCTTCCACCCTCCATGTTAGTAAATATCTGCCTTCCAGTCACAGCACTGCTTGAGACGTCCCCCACGAGACAGGGAAAGTGAAAACGAGATGACCCCTGGCACTTGAGCTATTTGTCAGCAACTCAGAAAAACCATTCATGGGGGCACCGGAAGACTACACCAAAGGATCCAAATAGAGTTTCGCTTCAGGAAGGCCTTCCCTGAGCCTCCCTTGCCCCCACACTAAGCTGATACCATGTTGCACAGTCTCACCCCATCCTTTTCATTACCCTTTTGTCCTACAACATGTTTATGGTGTTTGATTTCACGTCTGCATTGCTCTCAAGAGTCTATGCTCTGAGGGGAGGGACTTCCTCTTCCTTGCTTACTGCTGTATCCCCACCAGCCAGTACAGGACCTTGCACATAGCAGCTGCTCAGTCATCACAAGTTCAGCTGGTGACCTTGGACGTCCAAACGAAGCAGTCCTAGGAAAGGATCTCGCTGTAAAGCAGCCTAGTTGGGGAAATGGTGACAATTTACCTGTGCTGTGTGAGTACGTTGACAGCTGAAGGGTGGTTTGCGCAGTAAGCCAGATACATAGATTTAAAATGAGGCATGAGGTTCAGTAGACAGCCTCCTACTTTGTGTTGGTTTTCTGGAAACCTGTAAGTAAAAACAGATGAAACACAGAATGTAAAATAATAAACACAACAAAGGAAGATGGCTCCAACCAAACCTGGCAACGTGCAAACCTTTGGAATTCTTTTGCCAAAATTAAAAGAGAAACTCTATTATAATCACTTCCCCCAGAAAATGAAGGTACTTGACCACCAAACACAGCACCGATACATACCTAAAGTGTCCTACTTGAAATTAGTAGGAGGGGTGTTTGGGTTTTTTTTTTTTTTAAGATATGTATTCAAGGGCGCCTGGATGACTCAGTCGTTAAGCATCTGACTTGGCTCAGGTCGTGATCTCATGGTTCGTGAGTTCGAGGACCACATCGGGTGAGCCCGAGCTCTGCTTCGGGTGAGCCTGCCTCTCTATCTCTGCCTCTCCTGGGATTCTCTCCTTCTCTGCTTCTCCCTCACTTGTGCCTCTCTCTCTTTCTCAAAAAAGGTATTTATTCAAATTATAATATTCAAGTTTTTGGCCAGGCACACACAAAAATACTGTCGGCTAATTTATATGAAGTTCAAGTACAGACACAACTAATCAACTCCAAAAATGACATATCACAAAAGAGTATTATGTAGTCTCAGTGACCTGGTGGTCCCTAGGCAGGATGGCCTCAAGATTTTTTTAATTAATTTTTTTTAAGTTACAAGCCACCTGTTTTTATTTGTAGAAAAATCAGAAACAGGCAAGAAAGAAAAAATATTACCCAGAACCCCACCATTCAGGGATAGCTATTATAATAATTTTGGCATTTTCCTTGGACTTCCTCCTACCTCTTTCTCTATAAAATGGAAAACGAAGATTACAAATCTAGTTTGTGGTCTGCTCTTCTCACCTGGTGACTTCTCTTCCCTCATCAACAAGCGGGATCCCTATGCGCATTGAGGATGGCTCCACAGGTCTCTTTGGTGTGGGCTCTTACCATCTTCCTTCCTGGATGACCACCCGTGTCCCAGAAAGCTCAAGAAACAGGCAATCCCTCCAGTTTCGCTATAGACGATGAAAGTTGCCAACTTCTCCAAGATACACTGCTTGGAAAATGAATCTTGCTCCAGAAATATACTGCCTGATGATCATTACAGCCCATTCCATTGTTGAACACTTCAACTATCGAGCTAGCCATCAAATATGTATTGTGGTTCACACAAAGATATACTTTCCTTTCTCCACTTCTTCAAGTTTCAACTGTTAATATAACAGATAAGATCCTGGGTGCGATTTAAAGAGAAGCAGCAGCTTGTGCAACCAAATGAGTCATCCGACTAATTTTCCATTTGCAATGTACAAAAGAAAATATCTAATCAATGCCAAAGGCATCATCCGCGGTCGATCGAGACCTTATTTGGCTCTTACACTGCCCAGGAGCAGTAAAAGCAATACAACTTTTCAGTAAAGTCAGGAACAATTTACTGCACGTAGAGCCCTGATATATACAACTAATGGTTTGGCCCTGTGAATGCCACCACGTAGCGTATTTTCTCTGTACCGGGATCGTTTATCAGAGTTGTAACAAATGAGTAAACATAAAATGCCCTTAATCTAAGACAACAGTTAAAAGGAAAACAAAACACGCCAAGGAAGCGATGTTGTTGGCTATCTTGATGGTAATATGTGACACTTACTTTGAACATTCTTCCAAGGCTTGGCAGAGCGTCTGTTGAAATGAGCATACTTCTTCAAAGTTCCCCAATAAAGATGTAAACTCCACAGTACTCAGACTGGAAAAAAAAAAAAAAAACATACATAGTTTCAGTGGCTAGAATTTAAGGATGATTCTAGTTATCTATCTCTGGTCTAGCGAGCTGATGATTTGCTAATAACTGGCAAAGGGGACAAGGGAAGCAACCCCTAGATTTTAACTTTCGCTTTTTAATTTACACCAAGTCCGTGTTCTTAAACAACTTGTAAAAGCATCTTTACTTGGGGTGCCTGGGTGGCTCAGTTGGTTAAGCGTTCGACTCTTGGTTTCGGCCCAGGTCGTGATCCCGCGGTTTCGTGAGTTCAAGCCCAGCGTCGGGCTCTGCACTGGCAGCATGGAGCCTGCTTGGGATTCTCTCTCTCCCTCTCTTTCTGTGCCCCGCCCCCCGACGCTGTCTCTGTCTCTCTCAAAATAAGTAAATAGACTTAAAAAAAATAAAAGTGAAAGCGTCTTTCCTTGATTTTCTTATCCTGCAGTAAGAATAATGATCGTCGGGGCGCCTGGGTGGCGCAGTCGGTTGAGCGTCCGACTTCAGCCAGGTCACGATCTCGCGGTCCGTGGGTTCGAGCCCCGCGTCGGGCTCTGGGCTGATGGCTCGGAGCCTGGAGCCTGTTTCCGATTCTGTGTCTCCCTCTCTCTCTGCCCCTCCCCCGTTCATGCTCTGTCTCTCTCTGTCCCAAAAATAAATAAATGTTGAAAAAAAAAATTAAAAAAAAAAAAAAAAAGAATAATGATCGTCAAGCAAACGAGGGTTTATAAAAGCCATTTAGGCATTTTACAGTGCAACGAGTGAACGAATTACAACTGCATACTATCTAAATATCTTAATAGGCAAAATGCATCATAACGGGGGATAAACGTAAAGCATTTTGAGTCTTCTAGAGCCGCTGGGAGAGCAATCAAAGGATAGTATATATGCTCGCAGAATGCACAGGGGAAAAAAATCACAAAACCCAGTTTCTCCCAATTTGCAATGCTCATAAATCAACGAAAGGAAATGTTTAGGAGAGGAGGTCCAGGAGAAGAAACTAGTATTGATTTGTCTGTGGAGTGGAACGGAGCGGATAAAGGCAAACGGAACAGTTTTATCCAGAGCTTCCGCGCTGTGACTTCTGTCCATTCCTCCCCTACCAGCCAGTACGTGGTAACAAGAAGCGCCAACCACACTCACCCGGCACTTAACACGGAGGCGGGCGTTTCACACATAACGCATCGTAACCTGCCCACAACTTTATGAGGTAGGGACTGTTGCCTCCGTTTTTAATTAATTTTTTAATTGTTTTTTTAAATTTATTTCTGAGACAGAGAGAGACAGAGCATGAGCAGGGGAGGGGCAGAGAGAGAGGGAGACCCAGAATCGGAAGCAGGCTCCAGGCTCGGAGCTGTCAGCCCAGAGCCCGAGGTGGGGCTCGAACTCACGGACTGTGAGATCATGACCTGAGCCGGAGCCGGACGCTTCACGGACTGAGCCGCCCAGGCGCCCCTGTTGCTTCCGTTTTACAGGTCAGGAAACCCAGGCACAGAGGTCCAGCAAATCGCCCGGAGTCACAAAGCCAGTGAAGAAGGGTGAAGCCAGGATGCCAATCAAAACGTTCTAGCTCCAGAGTCCATGCTCTTAGACCGTTTCGGGGAGGAGGCTTTTCTGAAGACTTAAAAGGCCTTTCTTCTTCATGTATTAATACCAGGGGCGTGTTTTCCAGAGAGTCATTTTTGCTGACAAAGAAAAGGAACACCCAAACAAACGCTACCCGAAACCCCTCGGGCATAAAAAGCTGCCAGCTTCTCTGCCCCATCGCCCTCCTGAACCACACGCTGGAAAACCCCTATGATGGGGAGTCAAAAGCAAAACCTTCAGCCAGCCAGCTTCCCTTTCCTCTTACTGTTTCCAGCTTGCTAATCAGTCACTCCTTCCTTTGAAATCTCACCATCTCCCCTCCCAGGGTCACCGCCTCCGTGTCCTGCCTCTGCCTGTCACCTCCGCGAAACGGAAGGCACATGTCACTGGTGGCAGGAGGCACAGTGGGTCAAGCGTGGCGGCTGTGTGATGGCTACGGCAGTAAGCCCTTCTGGACTTGAGTTTTCTTATGCGTTCAGTGGGGATGGTGATTTCTTCCCGGGCGCTGGACCCAGTGATTCACCGGGGTTCCTTCCATTCAGCTCAAAGAAGCATGATTCACAGAATTCACTTCGTGCTTTACATAATAATAACAAAGGACACTTTGTTGTTGATCGCGTTTAAGCTCTTACAAAACATAGGACTATAAAATCCTTTCACGCTGGAGTAATATTCCCATAGTGCCGTGGAAAATTCAGCCAGGCTTTACGCCTTAGCAAACATGATGTGGAAAAAAGGGAGAAGAATCGTGAAATATATGAAACATATTTCCCTGACTGAAGCCCAATACTTTAGGCCGCTGTCCAGCAAAAGTAAACTCTTCCCGAGGAAAAAGAGGAGGCTTTTGTCCCCCATTACATGGGCCAACTGCTACATTTTCTATTTGACTTATAGATCGTAATCTCCAGTAAAGGGTAATCAAGTAAGATATAAACACAAACAAATGCGGTTAGCCACTGTTTAATATGCTATTCTAGAAGCACACACACACACACACACACACACACACACACACACCCCCAAAATGAGCGGTCGATATTTTTCTTTCACGAAGACTAAGTTTTCAATTCCAGCCTCAGACAGTCACTTCGAAGACCAGAATAAGGTCTGAATGTTTTGTTTAAAAAACAAAAACAAAAACAAAAACATTTTAACATCTCTATCATTCTCTTTTTGCCTGGCTGAAATACAGGCTTGAAGTGCCCTTATGAACATTCACAAAATGCCACCCTCTTTCTGCTCTCAGACCGCGGGAAAGACTTTCTGCCCTAGCAAGAAAAGGTCACGGGGAGCACGAAACTTTCCAGTTTACATGTTTGCTGCATAGAAACACCAGCAGGCCCTCTTGGGGCGAGGTAAAACCGCATGTGTCGCTTTTAGGATGTACAAGATAAAAATTGTGACAGACAGAAATGCGGATCCACTCATTCCTTCCACAGCCCAAAGAGACAGAAAGCCAAGCTCTCCAGCAGCAACGTCTTGCATAATTTCCGTTGCCTTGACCGTGTTTCTTGGCAACCTGTGATCTGTGGAAATTCTTCTAAAGGGCAAAATCAATTATTCAGTGACATAAGAGTAATGACTCGAGGCTGACATTATCTTGCTTTATTTAGCAACGGGTTTAAAACGTAAATCTTACTTGTTATTGGCCTGCAGGGGTCTTAAGTAAGTGACAAGTAGAGACTGAAGTTCTTTAGCATAATCCTTTTCCGTGTCCAAAATGTTCTGTAACACCTATGGAGAAACAAAGGTCAGGGTCTTGTATTTGTCAGGACAGTCCCAGGTAAGAAAGAGCTTTTAACCAAATTATGAGGCTAGCACTGTAAGTGAGAAGCACAAAATCTGAATGCCTTTGTTTCATTCTAGCAAACTACTTTAATGATTCTGGTTATATTGCATAAGTCATATGAATACAATTTTTCAAAGTCACCCATAACCGGAGGGGCCTGGCCATTTACACAGTACTGTTGAGAATGCTTTTGTTTGGGTACCAATTTGACAGTAAAATATATTTAATAAAAAAAGAGAGAGAGAGAGAGAGAATGCTTTTGTGTGCTTAAATCATTGATCGTCGGGAAAGGGCTCAGTTAGCTAACAAAGGATCATTATTCCCATTTTATGGAGGAGAACGTTGAGACCAGCCACCTTAGAATGCGCAGATTCAATGTCAGGATAATTTAATGAAAATGGACGTCAAATGCCGTCAAATGTCTTTATGTTTTTGGTAAGACCTTTAGGGGACAAAAATCTGAGGCCACGGTGAATTTTTAAGTAGAGTTAAACCTAGTCTTTCAAAAAAGGTAAAAGGTGCTGGGATGAACGATTCAAAGGGAAGAGGAAGCAGGAGTGTGAGGAATTTGGCAAGGGAAACAAAGCCTACCGGTGTTATGAATTAAAACCAAATTAAAATCCTCTGGGCAAAACAACCCACGTATGGTCCACAGTCTCTCTTGCCCCACCAGTGCTAGGGGCCCGGTCCGTCCCCCAGCCTCTTCGGGGGGCAGCTCCAACCTTCCCTTCAAGCTCCTCGAGACACGCAAGCTAACATTTTCGTACCTTTTCTCTCCTACCTCCTAATTCATTCAACAAACAGGTACCGAACGCCTACTCTGGGCCGAATGCCGCGCGGCCTGCCGGGAGCTTCCACTCCGTTCGCAGGGCCAGACAGCGTGAGGCGTTCTTAGCTGGGACGTGTACTCACAGGACAGTCCATGACGATCTGCCTTCGAAAGGTGGACTGAGCAAGGCGAGCGGAGGCCCGGGCGACTGTGGGCGTTTGGGGGGACACAACCGGACTGGAGGGTGGTCGTCCGGGCTCTGCTCCCGACTGACAGCCTGGCTACAGTTTTAAGGCTTCACCCGCCTCACCTCAGATTGTGACATTTCACCTACCTCAGGGACCATTGTGAAGAGGCACTGAGACACTGGACAGGTAGGTGCTAAGTGAGCAGGAGACAGTCCCACCAACGTAAGGGGGCAAGAAAAGGTTTCTCCACGGCAGCGCCATTGACATTTCAGACCAGATAACTGTCCGCTCTGAGGGGGCGCCCTGTGCGTTACAGCATGCCTAGCAGCATCCCTGGCCTCTACCCGAGAGATGCTAGACGCCACTAGCCAACCCCTGCTCCAGCCTGGCGATGACACACGTGTCCCGGCATTGTTCAGTGTCACCGAGGGACAATACTGGCCCTAGGTCAGAATCCCTGCTTTAGAGGGAAGCCGCCCACAGGGTGGCTTCTGAAGCGAGAACTGAGGTCACACGGCCTTCTCCTCAGCCACTTCTGTCTCCTTTCAGTTCCTGTCTTCCTCAGAAACCACTGTCGAAAGGTGTTAGTGGAAACAAATCCCGAGGCCTGGAGGTTCCACTGCTCCCTGAAATTAATCCAGTGACGGGCTGGCGATGCTTTCCTCCCCCCCCTAGAAAGTTTAGGCACCCCAAAGGAAGTCAGCAACTGCCCTGAGATGAACAAAAAAAGAAAACACAACGTAAAAACACTCACGGGATGCCCTTAAGGCAGACGATATGTAGCTATAAATGTCTCTATCGAAAAATAAGCAACAGGACTTCTGGTTTCTGGGCCAGCATTTAAGGAGCTTGGAAGTCATTACTCCAGCCTAACAATCAGCAGACTAGCTGAACTAACTGGGGAAAAAAAAAAAAACAACAAACAACTAACTCTTCTTCTCAGGGAATTGAGGTCACAGGGGACAATGCTACCCCCAGAACTGGAGAGACAGACAAGCGGACACTGAAAATCAAACTTGCTGGAGCAGAAACCCATGAGCAGAGGCAGGAGAATCCGGACTGTGACCGAATTGCTGGGGGGGCTCAGCGTGGCCCAGTCTGAGAGTTGAAAACCCCAGGGGACCCAGTCACGGGACAGCCCGCCCATCTTTTGTTTTACCTCCGCCAGCCACCAGGTTGTCTCAGTGAAGCAGGAGGAAAATCTCCGTCCCACTTCAGAAGGGGGAAAGGAAGGGGAGCCATCTTGAAATACGCCACAGCATTCTGTTCATCCTAACAAGGTCTGCCCTCAAGAGAGAAACTATTTGACCAGAGCTTGATCTATCGGGTTTTTCGTCAGAGCCTAACCCACCTAGGGGAAAGGAAATACCCTATCCCAGTCCCTCTAGCCTTCCTGTCCCACCTAAGGGAGGAAAGCTGCTTGAGAAGCACTGGTGAAGTTCGTAATCCAGAGACATAAACTCACCAAAAGACTGAGACTTAATCACTGGGCTCCAGAATACTGCCCCTGCCCCCCCATGCCATGCCACCATATTACTAAAGACCTATTTACTGCAGTTCCTTTCAACTAGTACATCATGTTTGGCTCTCAACAAAAAGCAACAAGGCGTACTACCAGGCAAAAAACGCAGTTTGAAGACACAGAGAAAACATTAGAACCATGGTCAGATATGGCAGGAGTGTTGGAATTAATGAGACTAGGATTTTAATATAACTATGTAGACAACATACAATATATAAAACAATCTCTGAGGGGCTCAGTCGGTTAAGCGTCTGACTTAGGCTCAGGTCATGATCTCACGGTTCAAGCCCCGCGTCGGGCTCTGGGCTGATGGCTCGGAGCCTGGAGCCTGCTTCCGATTCTGTGTCTCCCTCTCCCTCTCTGCCCCTCCCTGCTCATGGTCTGTCTCTCTCTGTCTCTCAAAAATTAAAAAAAAAATTTTTTTAATTAAAAAAAGAGTCTCTGAACTTGTGGATATGTCAATACAAGATTTCAAAACTGAAAAGCAAACAGGAAAGAAAAAAAGACTAAAGAAAATGGAACAAGATACCAAAGATGACATATGTTTAATGAGGCTACCAGGAGAAGACAAAGAGAAAGGGACAGAAGAAATACTTGAAACAACAATGACTGAGAATTTTTCCACATTCATGTCAAACACCAAACAACAGATCCAGGAAGCTCCGAAAACACCAAGCAGGCAGATCATCTTTAAACTGCAGAAAAAAACAATGATAAAGAAAAAGTCCTGAAAGAAGCCAGGGGGAAGGGTGGGGAGGGTTGGGAACAGCTTACCTAGAGAGGACCTAAGATAAGAATTATATTCAACTTATCCTCAAAAACTATGCAAGTAAGAGAGGAGTGGAGAGAAATGTTTAAAGTGCTGAGAAAAAAAAATCTCCCCAACTTGGCATTCTGTACCTTGTGAAATTTTCCTTCAGAACTCAGGCGTATAAAAATTGAGGGAATTTGTTGCCGGTAGACCTGCCTTGCAAGAAATGTTTCCCAAAAGGTTCTTCAGGAAGAAGGAAAATGCTATATAGGTCAGAGACCCAGATCTACATAAAGAAAGAAAGAAAGTCACGCGCTGAGTGTGGAACTTGCCTGGGATTCTCTGCCCTCTGCCCTTCTCCCTATCTCTCGCTTGCACGCTCTCTCTCTCTAAAATTAAAAAAAAATGAAATAAAATAAAAACTCGAATTTTTTGTATTCTTTTTTTTAATGTTTATTTATTTATTTATTTATTTTGAGGGGGAGGAGGGGACGGGAGAGAGGGAGAGAGAGAAGCCCAAGCAGGCTCTGTGCAGCCATCACACAGCCCTCTGTGGGACTCGAACCCACAAACCACGAGATCATGACCTGAGCTGAAACCAAGAGTGGGTCGCTTAACCGACCGAGCCACCCAGGTGCCCCATCTACTTTTTTTGTATTCTTAATTGATCTAACAGATAACAGTTTGTTCAAAATAGTAACAGGAACAATGTATTCAATTATATATGCTTATCTACAAGCATATATATGATGCCTACGTATGTTTATGTATAAATGAAATGAATGACAGTAATGATGCCAGGGGTGGGAAGGAAGAATTAGGTATACTCTGTTATTATAAGGTGCTTGTGCTACCTGTGAAGCGGTATAGTGCTCTGTGACAATGGACCCGGATTCCTTCTAAATATATATTGCAAACTCTAGGTCGACCACCCAAAAAAGTAAAAAAAAAAAAAAAAATCTACAAAGATACAAACTACCAAAACCGACTCACAAAAGAAATAGAAAATCCAGGAGCGCCTGGGTGGCTCGGTCGGTTCAGCGCCTGACTCTCGATTTAGGCTCAGGCCATGATCTCACAGTCATGAGATTAAGCCCCACATGGAGCTCCGTGCTAGGCATGAGGCACGCTTAAGATTCTTTCTCCTTCTGGGGCGCCTGGGTGGCTCAGTCGGTTAAGCGTCCGACTTCAGCTCAGGTCACGATCTCGCGGTCCGCGAGTTCGAGCCCCGCGTCGGGCTCTGGGCTGATGGCTCAGAGCCTGGAGCCTGCTTCTGATTCTGTGCCTCCCTCTCTCTCTGCCCCTCCCCCGTTCATGCTCTGTCTCTCTCTGTCTCAAAAATAAATAAGCGTTAAAAAAAAAATGTTTTTTAAAGATTCTGTCTCCTTCTTCCTCTGCCCCTCCCCCGCCTCAAGAAAAAAAAAGAAATAGAAAATCTGAATACATCTATAACAAGTAAAGCCACTGAATAAAGCATTCGAAACAATTCCCATAATTTAAAGCCCAGGATGAGATGGCCTTACTGGTCGGTTCTACCAAAAGTTGAAAGAATTCATATCAATCCTTCACAAACTCTTATGATCTTAGAAAAGAACAAAGTACAGGGTACATTTCCCAATTCCAAAACACACTCCAAAACTATAGTAACAAGATAGATACATAAATCAACGGAGTAGTCCAGAAACGAACCCCTGGTCAACTGATTTTTGACAAGTGTGCGAGACCTTTCAATAGGGAAAGAACAATCTTTTCAGCAAATGGTGCTGGGACCACTGGGTGTCTACATGCCAAAGAATCTGCACTCCAACTTTATAATATAATACAAAAATTAAGTCAAAATGGACTCAAGCGTTAAAACTACCAAACTCTTAGAAGAAAACAGAGGCGAAAATCTTCACGACTTCAGATTTGACACCAAAAGCACAAGCAACAAGAGAAAAAAAAAAATACATAAATTGGAATTCATAAAAATTAAAAACTTATGTGTGTCAAAGGGCATTATCGAGGACGTGAGAAGACAACCCACAGAATGGGAGAAATATTGACAAGTCGTATATCTGATAAGGATCCAGTATCCAGAATATATAAAGAACTCTTACAACTCAACAGTAAAAATAATTAATTAAAAGTTGGCTAAGGGGGCGCCTGGGTGGCTCAGTCGGTTAAGCTTCCGACTTCGACTCGGGTCATGATCTCACGGTTCGTGAGTTCGAGCCCCGCGTCGGGCTCTGCGCTGACGGCTTGGAGCCTGGAGCCTGCTTCGGATTCTGTGTCTCCCTCTCTCTCTGCCCTTCCCCCGCTTGCACTCGGTCTCTCTATCTCCTAAAAAAATAAACAAACATTAAAAAAAAAAAGTTGGCTGAGGATTTGAATAGCCCTAGAGTTACCATATGACGCAGCAGTTCAATCACTGGAGAAATGAAAACCTATGTCCACACAAAAATTTGCACATGAATTTTCACACAGCGTCATTAATAGTACCCAACAAGTGGCAATAATCCGAAGGTCCATAAACTGGTGAATGTCTACACAAAACCTCGTGTGTCTATACAATGGAATATTAGCCGCAAAAAGGAAAGAAGCACTGATATATTCTACAACATGGATGATCCATGAAAATATTATTCTAAGTGAAAGAAGCTAGACACAAAGCAACAAATATTGTCAGCACAGAGCCCATGCGGGACTTGAACTCACAAACCGTGAGATCACGACCCGAGCCAAAATCAAGCGTCGGACGCTTCCCCCACTGAGCCACCCAGGCGCCCCCGTGCAAGTTTAAAACGGTGAGTCTTGTGGTATAGAAATTATATGGCCAAAAAAGCGATTTTAAAGACTCAAAGCCCATATTTCTCATCTGTTAATAGAAACTCTTTATACGTTTTTTTCTCCCTGACCCCACGTCCTTACCCAGGATGGTCCTTCCAAACTCTAGTTTGTCCATCAGTGAAACTGCCTGCCCAGCTGGGCTGGGGTCGCCTGTGGTACCTCAGCTAATCGCTTACATAAATGCGCTGCACTCATATTCATTTTGTATTCTTAGAAATGGGGAGAACTACACCAGAATTCAGCAGCACCGTCTTTTAGTAAGTAAGAGGGAAAACATACACAGACTGCTTCACTAACAAGATTTATTTGTCTACAGCATTTGTATCAAGGGTGGGAAAAGGCTGGTAGCGTGCCTTCCTGCTAATGTTCAGGAAGGGATGAAATCATCTAACCATCTCCTTTTGTTCACATTTTTCTAAAAAGACCGGGTCTGGATAGGAGCCATCTCACATCCTCACCCTCCTCTCGAGCACTGTTGCCTAGAGCTGTGACACTACCCAAATCATCACGTCTGTTGAAAATAAGAAAAACAAAAGAAAAAAAAAATCAAACTGAATCCGCGCACCCACTGCCCGAAGGAACTTTTTAAATTAGAAACTGCAGGCGTTATCTACCTCGTAAAATGAGGTTTTCATTTTCTTTTTTTACTTTTTTTATCTTATTTTAGAGACAGCGTGCACTCATGTGCCCGGGGGAGACGGGAAGAGTGAGAGAGAGAGAGAGAGAGAGAGAGAGAGAGAGAGAGAGAGAGAATCTTAAGCAGGCTCTACGCTCGGAGTGGAGCCCGATGCGGGGCTCAATCCCATGACCCTGGGATCATGACCTGAGCCCCAGTCAAGAGTCGGATGCTCAATTGACGGTGCTCCACAGGCGCCCCATAAGATGTGATTCTTGACACAATTAAACAGCATTGTTTGAATCCGACCTCCCTCTCACCACTGAAACAGCGTTATTGTTTCAACGCCCTTCAAAACGCTATCATCTGGGGCTCCTTCACAAGAAATCAGTAGGATTTTGCAAGAAAGGTGCCAACTGTCCTGCTCCAGTGGCTTTATTTGCCAGGTGAGGCGGCGCACTTTCTAGAAGTCCCACTCTCGCTGGACCCACCAGCCTGGGACACGCAGAAGGCAAAGGTGAGGGAAGCAGGCGGATATCTCCCGCCGCCTTTCAGTGAGCAAAACTGAAACAAATTTCATAGCTAAACATTTCCTCCTTCAGAGCTAAACAGAAAGCATATTTTAACTCCTATTGTTGAAAGTTTTGAGGGTGGCTGAATGCCGACTTTACAAAACTAAACTGACAGAGATGATCCACGATTCCTTCACTTAATAATGCAAACAACAACAACAACAACAAAAACCCAATTGAACGGTAACATGTTAAATAGCGCTGCCCTGGCTGCGGTCTGACGAGCAGAAATGCTCATCAGGGTGGACACTTAGGATTCTTATTGCTTTCCTCAATCTCAAAAGACCAACTGATGAACTTCTGAGACTGGTTCTTTATTTTTCAGGCCACAGGGCATGTACTGTAAAGGGATAAAAAAGGAAGCAGACAGAGGAGGCTATGTGTTCCCAAACAGAAGGCCTCAGTGGTGAGTCAGAAAGCAAGGGGTTTGGCAAGCCAAACAGCAGCACAGTTTGATCGAGATGAAATCCATTCAAACTTACTAAAATAGACTGCATCCAGACATTGCCTTTGCCTCCCTGACTCTGTCTTCACAAGGGCGGCGGAGTATTCTTTTGCTCAATTAACCTTTGACTAAATTCAGAGCGAGACAGATGGTAAGAAGCCATAGAAAAACAGGTGGCGGCCTTTTATGCCTCTATCCTGGGCTATTGATTTTCCAGTAAAATATATTTCCCACATTTCCTGGAAAGGCTTTAGAGTGAGTTCGTTTTTATAACTCTTCTTTTTTTTTTTTTTTTTCCAAAGGGAAAGAGTCATAGAATATGAAGAAATTATTTTAAGAGGCTAAAATGCATAAACAGCCGACCCTTGAACGACACAGCTTTGAACTGCGGGTCCGCTTACTGTAAATGTCTTTTCTGTTCCTTATGATATTTACATTTTTTTTAAGTTTATTTATTTTTTAGGGAGAGGGAGAGACGGAGTGTGAGCAGGGGAAGGGCAGAGAGAGAGAGGGAGACACAGAATCCCAAGCAGGCTCCAGGCTCCAAGCTGTCGGCCCAGAGCCCGACGCGGGGCTCGGACTCCCGCACCGTGAGATCGTGACCTGAGCTGAAGTCGGACACTAAACCGACTGAGCCACCCGGGAACCCCCTTGTTCCTTATGATATTTTAAATAGCATTTTCTTTTCTCTAGCTAACTTCACTGTAAGAAGACAGGATGTAATACATATGACATACAAAATAAGTGTTAATCAACTGTTCATGTTAGCGGTAAGGCTTCTGGTTAAGCTCTTGGGGAGTCAAGAGTTCTACATGGATCTTCGACCGTGCAGGGGGTCAGCGCCCCTAACTCCCGAGCTGTTCAAGGATCAACCGTATATGGATGAGTAAGACAGGAAATGGGTAGGTAAAAAAAAAAAAAAAAGTACAGGGAATGTGGAGAAGGAATAAATGGGCAGATGTAGGGAGTAGTTCAGGCTGGTGGATTTAAAAGGGGAAGGTGCACAGAGGATTTTGAGGGCAGTGAAAATACTCTGTGTGATACTCTAATGATGGATACAGGCCATTATACATTCGTCCAGACCCACAGAACGTACAACACCAAGAGGGAACCCCAATGTAAACGATGGACTTCGGGAGATCGTGACGCGTCAGTGTAGATCCTTTGCTTGTCACAAGTTGTCACCGACTCTGGTGGGAGACGCTGGTAGCGGGTGAGGCTGTGCGTGTGTGCGGGTGGGAGGGGTACGTGAGAAATCTCTGTTCCTTCTGCTTGATTTTGCTGTGAACCCCAAACCGCTCTGTAAAATAAAGTCTTAAAAAAGAGGGGGGGGTGGATAAGCGCTAAAAAGGTAGAGAAAACTCCGGGTGGGAGCAGGTGGGTAGAGAGATGAGTAAGAGGGAAAATGGGTAAGCAGAAGGTAAAAGCAGAAATTGCAGGAGGCTTCCTGGGATTTTTATGTGAGGTCACATGTTACACACTCCCCACCTTTCCCACTGCGTACGGGCTCTCCAAGGCATACCCTCTAGGCGTCTGCCACAAGTTACAATGAAGTAGAAGAAAGTTAGGAGAAAAATAAATTGTGCTGGCCGCTACTGACTGTTCCTTCCTGTTTGGAGGTAGGGAGAGATCATCTCTCCCTCTGCAGACGGATAGATGCTCGCGCCCAGAATCGAATATTCGGATCACTGCGTGAATCGAATATTCGGATCACTGCGTGTGAATACAGCACTCCACCTTCCCGGGGGGTATTTTGACGGGCGAAGAAGACAGCGCAGTCCACTCTATGACCAGCAGGGAGGGATCGCGGGCGCGCCCACTCTTGTCCGGGGGGGTGCGCCCATGTAGCCCCCCTGCCTGAATTCTTTTCCAGCTCTTCTCTGCTTAGCTAAGTCTCGACACGCTTGAATCCCATCTTCCACTGAACCTTTCCCTTTACTGGTTCTCCAACTTCAGTTTAGTGAGCAGCAGAACCAGCCATTTCCTGGGGCGCCTGGGGGGCTCAATCGGTTGGGCATCCGACGTCGGCTCAGGTCATGATCTCACGGTTCGTGGGTTCGAGCCCGGCGTCGGGCTCTGTGCCGACAGCTCGGAGCCTGCTTCGGATTCTGGGTCTCCCTCTCCCTCTGCCCCTCCCCCACTCATGCTCTGTCTCTGTCTGTCTGTCTCTCTCTCAAAAATAAATAAACATGAAAAAAAAGTACTGTTTCCTGAGATCTATGGCCAGAGATTCTGATATACAGCAAGTCCGGTATGGGGCCCGGACGTGTGCACTTTTAACAAGCTCCCCGGGGCCTTCTGAGGCAGGATCCCCCAACCACGTTTTGAGAAGCCCATCTTAGGACACTTTATAACTGCATCATTCTCTGCCACGTGGCTTCCTATCACGTCTGTCCTACGTTCCCAGTGAGACGGACCATGGGCGCCAAGAGCTAAGCGCTGCGCACAGATTCAGCCTGATCGCTAAGCCACATAGATCCCTTTTCCTGTTCTTTGTTTTCTCAGTTTTACTGAGGTATGACTGACAAATAAAAAGTGTCTATGCTTGAGGTGTATAACTTGATGTATTTTTGAAAGATTTTATTTTTCGGCGATCTCTACACCCGACAGGGGGCTCGAACCCACAACCCCGAGATCAAGAGTCACACGCTGCTCCGACTGAGCCAGCCAGGGGCCCCTGTTGTTCTTTATTTTAAAATGCCTCCTGGCATGTCACAGCAAGTTATGAAGGGCAGAGAAAGCCAACAAGCAGCATAAGATTATCAGAAAAACAATGGATAGAAAAATGGCGTGCTGTTTCTCAGTAGTGAGAGAAGTTTAACAAACGGCAGTGAATTTTGAGAACGCGGAAGGAACCACGGTCAGGGGCAGCAAAAGCCTCCTCTGGGCTGCCACGGCCCTAAAGGATCCTGAGCACCTATTCCAAGCACCAGGCCAGGAGTGGGCAAGCCTCAGTTAGACACACTGAACGTGGCTCATGGCACATGCAGGTCTGGGCTGGGTACCCAAAGCCACTTTGGTCACACTGGAGAACTTGCATCAAGGCCCGGGTGGGGCAGAAATCAGCACCCGGTCCCCTGGAAACTTGAAAAGGGGGAGACAGATCTACAGACTTGCAAATTCAAGGAGTCTCTATCCTGCCCAAATTTATCGGATGCGATTGGTTCATTTTACATGTCAACTTGACTAGGTCACAAGGTACCGAGCTTAGACATTATTTGGGTATGTCTGGGAGGGTGTCTGCAGATGGCTTTGGTAGGTTGAGGAAAGCAGACTGCCCACCCCAGCGTGGCTGGGCATCATCCAATCTTTTGAGGGCCTGGAAAGAACAAAAAGGGAGAAGAAGGGAGAATTTGCTCCCTCTGCCTGACTTCTTGAGCTAAAAATATCAGTCTATTCCTCCCTCAGACTAGAATTTACACCATTGGTTCTCCTGGCCCTCAGGCCTTTGGATAACTGAACTTCCAGGAATCCAGCTACAGCTCTTTATATGCCTTGCCAAAGTCCTACGCAGAAGATGTTCACTGCAGAATTGTTTAGAGTAGTAAGGTACGAGAAGCTATGCACATGGCTCTCATATCTCAACGATTGTAAATAATGCTGCAATTAAACATAAGGGTACGTGTATCCCTTCGGATTAGTTCTTGTATTCTCTGGGTAAATACCCAGTAGTACAACTGCTGGATTGTAAAGTAGTTCTATTTTTTTTTTATTTATATATGAAATTTATTGTCAAATTGGTTTCCATACAACACCCAGTGCTCATCCCAAAAGGTGCCCTCCTCAATACCCATCACCCACCCTCTCCTCCCTCCCACCCCCCATCAACCCTCAGTTTGCTCTCAGTTCTCAACAGTCTCTTAGGCTTTGGCTCTCTCCCACTCTAACCTCTTTTTTTTTTTTTTCCTTCCCCTCCCCCATGGGTTCCTATTAAGTTTCTCAGGATCCACATAAGAGTGAAACCATGTGGTATCTGTCTTTCTCTGTCTGGCTTATTTCACTTAGCATCACACTCTCCAGTTCCATCCACGTTGCTACAAAAGGCCATATTTCATTTTTTCTCATTGCCACGTAGTATTCCATAGCGTATATAAACCACAATTTCTTTATCCATTCATCAGTTGATGGACATTTAGGCTCTTTCCATAATTTGGCTATTGTTGAGAGTGCTGCTATGAACATTGGGGTACAAGTGCCCCTATGCATCAGTACTCCTGTGTCCCTTGGATAAATTCCTAGCAGTGCTATTGCTGGGTCATAGGGTAGGTCTATTTTTAATTTTCTGAGGAACCTCCACACTGCTTTCCAGAGCGGCTGCACCAATTTGCATTCCCACCAACAGTGCAAGAGGGTTCCCGTTTCTCCACATCCTCTCCAGCATCTATAGTCTCCTGATTTGTTCATTTTGGCCACTCTGACTGGCGTGAGGTGATACCTGAGTGTGGTTTTGATTTGTATTTCCCTGATAAGGAACGACGCTGAACATCTTTTCATGTGCCTGTTGGCCATCCGGATGAAAAATATGGAACGCTTCACGAATTTGCGTGTCATCCTTGCGCAGGGGCCATGCTAATCTTCTCTGTATCGTTCCAATTTTAGTATATGTGCTGCCGAAGCGAGCACAGTAGTTCTATTTTTAACTCTTTGAGTTAAACACACACACACACACACGCGCGCGCGCGTACACACACACACACACACACACACCCCATTGGAATATTATTCGGCCATAAAAAAGAATGAAAAGAATGAAATCGAGCCATTTGCAATGACATGGATGGAGCTAGAGAGCATAATGCTGAGAGAAACAAGTCAGTCAGAGAGAGACAAATGGCATACAATTGTATTCATCAAGAAACAAAACAAACGAGCAAAGGGGAACAAAATAAAAGAGAGGAAAACCAAGAAACAGACTCTCAACCATAGAGAACAAACTGACGGTTACCAGAGGGGAGGTGGGGGGGAACAGTTAAATAGGTGATGGACGTGCACAGTTAAATAGGTGATAGGAGGGCACTTGTTGTGATGAGCACGGCGTACTTTATGAAAGTGTAGAACCACTATAGTGCACACCTGAAACTAATATAACACTGTATGTTACGTAACGGGATTTTAAATACAAACTTAAAAAAATAAATAGAATCAGCAGAGGCAGAGACAGCTCCAAAGCCGTGTGATGGCATACTCCAGATGCAAAGAGAGAAGAAGCTACTGCAACGTTTTCATCCACCATTTGACTGCATACTTTCTTTGAAAATTAAATCACGGTGGGGAGGGGGAGCCTAGGTGGCTCAGTCGGTTAAGCGCTAGACTACGGCTCGGGTCATAATCTCACGGTTCGTGGGTTCGAGCCCCATGTCGGACTCTGTGCTGACAGCCCAGAGCCTGGAGCCTGCTTCGGATTCTGTGTCTCTGTCTGCCCCTCCCCTGCTCGTGCTCTGTGTGTCTCTCTCTCTCTCAAAAATAAACAAACATTTTAAAAATTAAAACAAAAATTAAATCACGGGGGGGGGGGGATCATCTAGAAACTGGAAGAAATGGTCACGGAGGAAGGAAGAAGGGAGCCTAGCTCTGTTGGGTAATATATTTTAACCTCAGAAATGTAAGAAGAGGGGCGCCTGGCTGGCTCAGTTGGTCGAGTGTCCAACCTTGGCTCAGTTCATGATCTCACGGTTCGTGAGTTCGAGCCCTGCATCAGGCTCTGTGCTGATGGCTCGGAGCCTGGAGCCTGCTTCGGATTCTGTGTCTCCCCCTCTCTCTGCCCTTCTGCCGCTCATGCTCTGACTCTCCCTCTCAAAAATCAGTAAACATTAAAAAAAAGTTTTTTTAAATAAAAAAAAAGAAATGTAAGAAGAAAAATAGTGACAAGATTGTCCCCTATGATTATTGCCCATGTCCCCTATGAAGCTTCTTCTTGAGTTTTCATACCCACGACCACTCATGTCATCATTATGGAGCAAACTCGTGGAAGGGTGCAATTCTGACTTTTGGAACGCTACGTATAGAGATGTTGAACAAGATTATCCATGTGCAAAATGAAAGGAGTATGCAGTCCAAATGCACATCCAATATTGGGTGAAAAGTGACACTAAGGAGCGCCTGGGTGGCTCAATCGGTTAAGCGTCCGACTCTTGATCTCGGTTCAGGTCACGATCCCACGGTTCGTGAGAGCTGTGCTGATGGCACAGAGCCTGCTCGAGATTGTCTCTCTCTCTCTCTCTCTCTCTCCCTCTCTCTCTCTCTCTCTCTCAAAAGTGACACTATTTCAGACAAGAAAACTTAGAGCTTACAATGATTTGTCCTTTTCATTAGTGATTGGGCCGAGTCTGGAAAGGAGACGTGGAGGAAAGCAGAGGGAAGATTAAGGAGAATAATACAATTTTTTTTCCTCTCAAATGGGAACTTATTTTGAGTACTGTATCTGTCCTATTTATAGCTAATATATTTTGACATGTCTGTGTTCAAGCCAGAGTCATTCCACGCCTCCTGCTGTGCCAGAGGGCAGTCTTCCCTCCGGGCTCTCCTCAAATACAAGGTTCGTAATAATTTGGAGGACACCATAATGGATTGATTGATTCGAAAATAAAATCACAGTATGCGATCACTTAAAACTAATAGCATTAGAGGAACGTGGGAACTCACCTTCTTAATATCTGGTAAGGCTTTATCTAACTGCTGGGTTTCCCCATCACGCCTACTTATGAACCAATTTCTCTTTTTTTTCAGTACAGTGGATGTAAAACTTCTAGACATCTGTAAGAGGCCTACCAGCAGAAGAGCTCCACGGTAGCACAGCTGACATTAGACCCTTGCGATACTTTACCCAGTCTCCTATGAGCGTCACCTCAACGCATCAGTGGCTCAGCAAGTGAAAAGGTTCCATACAGAGAGTCAAGAAATTTTGTTAGTTCTGATCTGAACACTCACCACAGTATAATAGTTCTTGGTAAGTGGAGTAGTTTCGAATCCTTTGCCAGCCTTGGGGGAGAGGGGTCTCTCTGTGGAATAGACATTTAAATTATGTTAAGATCACACAGATCTAAGATGAACATTTTATAACTGAAGTCGACTCACATACTATAAATGTTGTCAAATGGAAGGATCAGTGGAAATGTACATTCCCCGACAAGTGACACTCTAATTTTACTAAACTCTAGATGGTCCAAGCTAGGGTTCTTGCCCAGACCCCTTCAATTTCCGAGAAGTTAAGGCCTAGCTAATGAATGGCAGGGCCAGACCAAGAACTTCACTCCATTTGGGCTCGTTTCTTTACTCCAGTCTGCCTCTCCACTCACCTCATTCAAAACAGATAAGCCAAATTAATGCTAACCAAATACACATATTTGTAACTTGTAAGTTACTATACAAGTATAGTATAGATATATATTATAACATAGGTAATAGCAGCCATCATTTCTTGGGGCTCTCTACTGTGCCAAAAATAAAATAATCAGAATCTCTAACACACTGAAAACGAGCAGAAAATTCTTCTTTCTTTTACGTATCGTTTGAGTATCATGACATCGTGCTACAAAATGCTGCCTTTCTTTTACCAAGTTAATCTTACCTATTAAACTCATGACTAAGAGACATCCTAACGCATTCTTTCTTTAAAAAAAAAAAAACATGGGGCGCCTGGGTGGCGCAGTCGGTTAAGCGTCCGACTTCAGCCAGGTCACGATCTCGCGGTCTGTGAGTTCGAGCCCCGCGTCAGGCTCTGGGCTGATGGCTCAGAGCCTGGAGCCTGTTTCCGATTCTGTGTCTCCCTCTCTCTCTGCCCCTCCCCTGTTCATGCTCTGTCTCTCTCTGTCCCAAAAATAAATAAATGTTGAAAAAAAAAATAAAAAAAAAAAACACCTCAGGAAAATACAAGATGGCGATCATAAATGTTTAACAGTGTCACTAACACTATCGTTCCTCCCCTCATTTTCTCCTTTGCTTCATTTTGTTTTACATTCCATTTTTATCTTGCTATATTATATGCTGCTTTAAACTCTTTCTGAAGTATAGTCGAGTACATATAAGTAACCAATTCATAAGATATCATCACACTTGATTTTTCTTTTTAAAAAATATTTTCTAGTTTTAAATCTATTACATCCCAACCCTAAAAAATGCAAATTATAGAGAAAACATAAAAACCAATGATTAGTCAGAGTTAACCATCATCAGAGTAACATAATAAAGCATGTCTTCTCATTCTTTTTATATATGTACTTGTGAACACACACACACACACACACACACACACACAGAGGGATCTTTCTTACTTTACTTATGGTTTTGTAATTCTCCTAACAACCTTTTTAAAAATTTTTTTATTTATTTACTTATTTTTAAGTGTTTTCTATTTATTTTGACAGAGAGAGAGAAAGAGAGAGAGAGCCCCAAGCAGGCTCCGTGCCATCAGCGCAGAGCCCGATGTGGGGCTTGATCCCACCAACTGTGAGATCATGACCTGAGCTGAATTCAAGAGTCGGACGCTTAACCGACCGACCCACCCAGGTACCCCCTTAATCTCATGTTTTTATGTAAGCTCGAACCCCAGTGTGGGGCTCCAACTCATGACCCCAAGGTCAAGAGTCACATGCCCTACTGACTGAGCCAGCCAGGCGCTCCTCTGTAATTCTATCACATTATCGCATGAATATTTTCTCATTTAACCTTGACTTTTAATTATTATTATATTTAAAATATTATTATATTAAAATAATCCTTTTATTTATTTGGCACTTAATAGCTTTTCAGACATTTTATTTGAGCCTCACGACCCTAGCAGGCAGAGATGATTGCATTTTGCAGAGAAGGTCACTCAGGTCCAGGGAGGTGAAGTTAGTTACCTAAGGGCATGTATCTAGGACATGGCAGGGCCAAGACTGAAGCTCAGGTGTGCCTTGACAAGAGCCTGTGCTCCTAACCAATATGATGTCCAGAGGTAAATCTACCGAGAAGGGCTTGGTCAATGGCATTTGCAGTGATTCCTACTGGCGTTCAGAGAGGCCATCAGTTTGAGCTGGGATGCTCAGAGAAGACCTTGCTGGGCAGGAGGCACTCGATCTAGTCCTGGAGGGTGGTGAGAATTCAAACCAGGAGAGAAAACAGTAGAGAACTTTCTGGGCAGGGAAGATTCCAGAAGCACAGTTGTAGACATGGCAATGCTCAAGGCAGAACTGTTCCTGTGCCAATCAATTGTCCAGCTGGGCCTTGCTGGGTAGGGTGAAAACAAGGCAAAAAGGCAGCCCTCTGGGCCAACTGTGTCACGTCCGAGTGATGACAAGTGGGGTACAGCCAGTTGCTGGAAGCTTCACGCCATTTCAAGATCCTCCTGGATCTACCTGGTGGCTTCACAAGATTGTAAGTGGCAGAGCCAGGACTTGAAATCAAGTATTGTACCAAGCCGGCTGTGCTTCCCAGGCACCACTGTTGGACTCTTAGACTTATTTGAAATTGACAGTTACCAAATTCTTTCAGTGTTTAGGAGGCCAGTTTCCTATAACGTAGTGATAATGGTTCTACTTAGAACTCATAGCCGAGAGCACCTGGGTGGCTCAGTCGGTTCAGCACCTGACTCTTGGTTTCAGCTCAGGTCATGATCTCCCAGTTCGTCAGTTCGAGCGCCACACTGGTCTCCGTGCTAATGGTGCGGAACCTACCTGGGATCCCCTCTCTCTCCCTCTGTCTCTGCCCCTCCCCTGCTCGCTCGCTCTCAAAATAAATAAATAAATAAATAAATAAATAAATAAATAAACCTAAAAACATTTTTTTCTAAAAGAACGCACAATCGTTTTGTGCGACTGTAACGTAAGCCAGTCTTGATAAAAATGAAACTTTCTAGAGATACCGGCAAGATAGGGTCAGCTTTCAAAAGCCAGGCTGAACGGGAGGGTAAACAGTAATGGAGAGCCTGCCAAGACGGAGAAGCAGGAAGGAAAGGCCACAGGAATGGGTGATTGCAATGGAAACAAAATGTTACCTATGCGGAGTAGGACAGAAAAACATGAACCGAAAAGAAAGGACTGGCTGCATGGAGGTTCCTGGGTGGCTGAACAGGATGCAAAAAAACAGCTGGTGCTTTAATAAGATCAATACCATTGTCAAACCTCTAGCAGGATTGACAGAGGCCAAAAGAAGACACGAATTACCAATATCAGGAGTGAAACAGGGGCTGTCACTACCTATCAAAAAGATGACAGGGGCACCTGGGTGGTTCAGTCGGTTTATGATCCGACTCTTGATTTCAGCTCAGGGCATGATCCCTGAGTCATGGGATCGAGCCCCGGCGGGCTCCAGGCTGCTCGTGGAGCCTGCTTAAGATTCTCCTTCTCTCTCTCTCTCTCTCTCTCTCTCTCTGCCCCTCTCCCCTACTCGCACTCTCTTTAAACAAACAAACAAAAAAAAAGATGATAAAGCAATACTCTGAGCAACTCTACACATATTAACTTGATAATTAGATGTGAAACGAACCAACTCTTCGGAAAACAAAAACTACCACAACTCACCCAGTATGAACTAGACCATTTGAACAGACTTAGAACTATTAGGGAAATTGAATTTCTAAACTTGAAACTCCAGAAAAAGAAATCTCCAGGCCTATATGGTTTCACTGGAGCACGCTATCACACGTTTAAGGAAGAGGCAATACCAATTCTTCACAATCTCTTAGAGAAAATAAGAGGAGGGATAACCTTCCAACTCATTTTATGAAGTCACTATCACACGGACACCAAAGCCAGACAAAGATAGTATAAAAAAATGACAACTGCAGACCAATAGCCCTCATGAATATAGATGCAAAAAACCTTAACAAAATATTAGCAAATAAAATTCCGCAACATTTTTAAAGCATTGTAGACCACGGAATCCATCCCCATGGACGCCAGGTTGGTTAAACATTCCAAAATCAATCAATGCAACCCACAATATTAACAGTCTACAAAGAAAAATCGCATGATAATACCCATCAGTGCAGAAAAAGCACCTGAGAAAACTCAACAATCCCTCAAGGGGAAGAAACTCCCACCTCCTGTCCCCCCCGAAATAGGAATAAAGTGGAACTCCTTCAACTCAATAAAGAGTATCTACCAAACACCTGCAGCTGGCGTAGACATACATGGCACAAGATGTAAGGCTGAGCGTGGTCCCCCTGAGATCAGGAACAAGGCAAGGTGGTCTCTCTCACCACCTCTTATTCAATTCAGTTCAGCTCAACTCAATTCAATTCAATTCAATTCAACTCAATCGCTGACATCAACCAACGTCATGAAGAATTCAAATGGGTTACCTGGCATAAGATAACTCCAACAACAGCACTATCCCACAGATAAAGCCATAAGAAACCCTCCTAATCCTGATATAAAGAGCCTTTTCCAATTAACGTTTGGTTCTTTCCCCTCCCCTGCTGCTGTACAGATTCCTATTGCCTGTTGGTGGTGATGGGACAAAAAGAAATCTAGTGACAATGGGTTTCTCTGGATATGAAACATCTATGTGACATACCCAGGGGCTTACAACAGGAAGTCTAAATATAAAGCTCAATCTTAGTTTTGGTTTACAATCAGCAGGAAGAGTCATTTCTTAAGCTGCCTTAATACAAATTTAATTAGCCAGCTACCTAATCTCCTCATCTGATAACTATATTTACCTGCTAATAAAAAGTCTTAGAAAGATTTAATGACCCTTTAACGGAACCAGTTGTAGAAAACAGAATTTGCTTAAAATATCTGTTCTGATCATACTTGCTTCAATACTTCCTTGGCATGGACATTTTGCCAGGAAAATTTTAATGCAAAGTCCTTAGCTTTTCTCTAAGACAAAAACGAGAAAAAGATACAATTTATGGTGTCACTGATGTATTGGCAGGAATTTTTTTTCATGCATAAATAACACGTTAATTTACAGGTCACCACTGATTTTTAAATAAAGGACTGAAAATTGTTACCAATGGCTAATTTTCTTATTTATAATGTATCTGACTCAAACAAAGGAGCAAAGGCCCTTAATATATCCTCTGACACTTATATAATGCCTAATTGATTCATACATATATTTTTCATGAAATAAAATCTTTGAGAAAATGTTTTTGTTCAAAAGGGTTTATTTTTCTCGTGCAACAAGAAAACAAGAGGTACGCAAGCAGGACTGGGAACGATGGCTCCATAATGTCACCACCGTCCAGGTCCCATCATTCTTGGTGAGAGGCTTTTATTATCACGGTCACCAAATCCTACCCCACCTTCAGCCTCAAGCTCATGTTGAAAGGAGTCTCGTGCGTGCGTGTGCATGCACGAGATACTCAAATATTCTACTTCCTCACTTCCTACGGTAGTAGACTGGTGGCTTCACAGGTCCTCTGAAACCAGTCTCCTCCTGATGGGAGGGAAGAAGCCGTCCCCAGGGCCTTGACCATAATCATCTTCTAGACAAAAGTTACAGTGGAATCTCGAACTTAACATGCCACTCCCCAAGGGCGACTTTACCAGAGCACAAAGTGCTCCTGTCCATAGCAGGCTCAAGGGAAGAAAAGCGGGCACAGCACTCCCATGGCACTGAAATCTGCAGGGTGGGGATTTGCACAGGGCCAGGGTTGCTTTGTTCCGTTTTGAAGACAATACAAAGGCACGTGGAATACCGGCCCGAATAAAAAGTACCCCAGGCTACCACGAATGAAGGTCAGAATCACTGACTATTCAAGTGACCTCAGCGTTACCCGCTTGACCCAAGAGTAAATGGAGATCACAGGAGTTCTTGACTTCCATGCCTGATTCAACCTCCCAAACGACCCAAGAGTTTGTGTGGCCGTGGGGTTTAAAACTCTAAATGGATGGTTTCGTTTCAACGAAAGACGCACTTAATCTAGGAGTCATTTTTTTTTAAAACTCCTTACACACAAATCTTCCCTAAGCTTACACATCAGTATGAACTTCATGAAAAGAAATAAAACATTGCAGGGCGCCTGGGTGGCTCAGTCGGGTAAGCATCCGACTTCGGCTCAGGTCATGATCTCGCGGTTCGTGAGTTCGAGCCCCTCGTCAGGCTCTGTGTTGACAGCTCGGAGCCCGGAGCCTGCTTCAGATTCTGTGTCTCCCCTTCTCTCTGCCCCTCCCATGCTCATGCTCTGTCTCTCTGTCTCTCAATAAGTAAACATTAAAAAAAAATTTTTTTAAAGAAAGAAAATGTTGACAGGTATATTTTCTACACCAAACATAAAATAGCACAACACTGAACTTAACGTGTCCCTCGGCAGCATCCTAAATAGGTTCCGGCCAACTTGCCCCCCTGTGGAGGCAGCGAGAGGTGGTATGGGCAAGAATTCGGGTCAACAAAGACTCATCACCTCCTTCCCAACAAGACATTTTCATTACACCGAGCTGATCTCCTCCACCACCCCAAGCTCCCTCTGCTCAGTCCTACCACGGATCCTCTGTGGCTTTGGTCCTCCCTGACCAATCACGATGGCTTGGATTGTCCTCCCCTCTCATCTGGACTCATCCACAGCCTACATGTCTCAAGCCCTACCTCCTCCACGAAGCCACTTCCAACCTCTCCAGCCACAGCACACTCTCTGTCCGCTGACAATCTGCTATGTATTTTTATGCTTTATCATCTACGACTTTACGGCGTCAGTTGTCAGTTTCATCTCCGGCTGTTAGCTCTGCCCCGGACTCCAAATCAATAATGACAGCTACCTGCTGGAAATCTTCAAAACGATGACTCTCTGGTGCCTCCACTCAACATGTCCAAAGCAACTCATCATCTTCAGTGAGATCTCCCCGTCACTAGACTATAAACATGAGGACAAAACTCATGTCTTAGGTTTCTCTGCCTCACCAGTGCCGGGACAGAGCCTGATATCCAAGTCATGGCAAAGAAACCTTTGCTGGCTGGCTGGGTGCATGACGCCACATGCCCTTAAGGAGCTCACCCTCAAGCTGGACCTCTAGACTTGGAACTATCTTCACCTCCTCCCTTCTGCTCATCACAAATCATCAGCAAATTTTCCTGATTGTTTTTTAACAGTATCTACTGCACCCGCCCACTTTTTCCACTCCACTATCACAAAAGCAGCCCGCACGGCTCTCTGGATTGCCAAGATCTCAGCAAGAGTCTCTACTGGCTTCCCCACATCCTCGTTGGTTACCCCTACCACTTCTCTGCCATCCAGCCCCCACATGACCACTAGAAACAGCTTTCGAAATCACATACTGTCCCCTACTATCCCCTGCTTTGTGTTGACACCCTTCTTCATATAGCTCCAGCCGAAGCCCCACTCCTCTTTACGTGCCTTACCCTCAACCCAAATCACCCTACCACCCACTCCACACCTTCCTACCTCCATGCTTTAACTTACTAATGCCCTCTAACCTTCTACCTGTCAGAAGCGTCTTTTCATCCTTCAAGGCCCGATTCAAGTGCTTCCCCCTCCCGCCGAGGTTATTGTTCATAGAATCTTTTTTTTTTTTTTTTGCCTGCACCAATAGCATCTTGTCTAGACTTAGAGCTTTGTCTGCGTTACTTATCCCGTGCTACCCTGTTACAGTTGTCTATGTACACACCTATCTTGACCACTAGACTGTAAGGTCATTAGAGGCAGGGTCCCCGAGGACAGACTAATATAGCCCCACCACCACTACTACCAAGTATCGAACTGATGCTCAGTGAACAAGCTGAACAGAATATAATGACCTGCCCCACGGTATCCACTCATTTTACAGATACTTAGAGAGCCTAAACAAAACAGAACATCTCTGCCCTCATGGTGCTTACATTCTCATGGGAATATACAGATGGTAAGTGAAGTAAATAAGCACACGTACACTATGTTAGGTGGAGAGAAATGGTTAACAAAAAACAGAGCAGGGAAGGGGGAGAGGGGCAATGGGGATAGGGTTCAATTTTCTTGGGTGACCAGGGAAGGCCCTACTGCAAAGCGGACAAGTAAGCAGAGACCTGAAGGAGGTGAGGGAACCAGGCATGTAGACATCCAGGGAGCGTCCTAGGCAGAGGATCAGTAAGTGAGGTAGGTGCCCATTTGGCACAGGAAACCGGGAGCCAGTGTGGCTGAAGTGGAATGAGTGAGGGGGAGAAAGGTCAGAGAGGAGGTCAGAGGGGCAACGGGAAGCTGAATCCTGGAGGACCTTGTAGGCTAGTGAGATGACCTTGGCTTTTACTCTTTTTTGAGATGGGGAGCCATTACCCAAGTTCCATTTTGAAAGAATCAGTCTGGCTGCTGAGTTTAAATTTGGTTTAATTTAAGTAGCAGGCTTCCTGGCCCCAGCTGTCCAGACCTATCCTTGATGGCTGGGTAAGACGCTTCAAAGGGTTACCTAGGTGCTCAAATCAGAGCCAGAGATTGCCACGTGAGTCCTTAACTGAGCTCCAAACCAAAGAGAGTATAGAAGAAACCTTAAGGGAAGGGTCCAAAGCCCAGAACAAACAGCCCAGGGCAGTCCACAATGCAGCAGCCAGACTGTGCTACAAGGCATCTCAGCGAGGGACATGATGATGAAGGCATGCTGTCTGTCCACTTCCGGTGTCCTCGCAACAATGCTTGGACAATGCCTTGGGGAATCCCCAGGCAAGGCGGCAAGACCTGTGGCTTTCAATCTGGGGGATGAAGACACTGAATCAACGAACAAAGCTAGAGTGAATCTGGAAAGATAGAGACCGTAACAACCAGACCAAAGCAACCGAAAGATGTAGCGAGGGGTAAAAATCAGCTGTGAGAACCATCAAAGCCAAGGAAATTCCAAGAAGGCCTGTGAAATATTTCAGGGATCAACAGAAACATCTCAATTCCCAGTAATAAAAAAAAAAAGCTCAGGGGCACCTGGTTGGCTCTGTCGGTAGAGCATGCAAGTCTTGACCTTGGGGTTGTAAGTTCGTGCCCAATGTTGGGTGTAGACGTTACTCAAAAATAAAATCTTCTAAAAAATGCTAAGAAGTCTACACATACATATATAACTATAAATCTTTTAGTAAACATTTATTCCATTAAGGGAGGTGCCCCCTGCCTTAAACCAACACACGACACAGGAAAGCGTGCAAACCAAACTTTCTCTTAAATGCGTTCGGGAAAAGCTCCTAAGAGGGGTTATCTGGGGGAGGATGCAAAGGAGAGAGGAATTTGTATCGCTTATATTATACATCTTTGTAATTTTTTAGTTTATTTACGATGAGCCTATGATTATATTAGCCGATAGTATTAATTTTGAGTCATTAAAAAAGCAATGAAGACGTCTACAAAAGAAAAAGCGCACTGAGCAGCTAACCACTCAAAGGAGCCCTTGGGTAAATATTTTGGGGAAGTGAAGAGATATAACAATGTGAATAAGCGAACACTACTTTATCTGTATTGTGACATATTTTTATATATCAGGGTTTTTTTTGGTGATATAGGCAGGGCCTCCTTGCTTAAATAACAAAAGGCAAGGAAGTGATCTAAGAAAGTTCTAGAAAGACTACTGAAGAATTCTTAGATTTCATTCTCCCGATATTATTACAAAAGAGGATAAGCAGTTAGCAGTACGTAAGAGTTAAGGGCAATTTTGTTCAGAATCAAAACAGCCAGACGGCTTCCTGCAGCCCTATGATTGTTATTTCTCGAACACATGTCTGAGGCATTTAGACTTAGGTCTGCTTAAAGAGCTTAGGGCTAAAAAAAGGAAGTTAGCACATGGCCTCTCTTATTATTCTTTTCTACCATGGTGATTCTTACAGTGGCAGGAAGGGGACATAGTTAAGGTGGAACAGTTGTCTGAGCTTTGAATTCTTTAGCTTTTTTAGGTTTTTGCTGTCTTGATGTAATCGAAATGCAACTTCGTTTCAAAATATCTAATCACCGATTTTTCCCAGTTCCCTCCTACCCTAATTGTCGGCTTATAAATGCAAATACAAACATTTTCTGTTGACCAATTAAAACTACAAGATTGTCAGTAGGGGGCGCCTGGATGGCTCAGTCGGTTAAGTGTCCTACTTCGGCTCCAGTCATGATCTCATGGTTTGTGAGTTCGAGCCCCACATCAGGCTCTGTGCTGACAGCTCCGAGCCCGGAGCCTGCTTTGGATTCTGTGTCTTCCTCTCTCTCTGCCCCTACCCCGCTCACGCTCTGTCTCTCTCTCTCTCTCTCTCTCTCTCTCTCTCTCTCTCTCTCTCACAAAACTGAAAAAACGGTAAAAAAAAAAAAAAAAAATTTTTTAAAAAAAGATTGTCAGTAGGAATACAAGAGAGTACATGAGTCACGTTCCAAAAGGCTTTTGAGAGATCCACTTACCACTGGACTTAATTTCTCGGACATAATTACTAGGGAACCAGCCTGTTCTGCCATTTAATGTGCCTTCCCACCAGCCTCCTTCTTCAACTCTGGTGACATAAATGATGTCCCCTTTACAAACTGACAGTTCATCTTCATTAGTCTGCTTAAAGTTGAATCTTGCCTTTACTATCAACTGGTGGCCTCCATTCTCCATCATCTCCTAGGGAAATAAAAGCCACACCAGATTAAGCACCCATCTACATGGGGCAGGGCACAAATGACATGAATTGAGGCAAATAACGTGGGATGTGCAAGGACGAAACCCCAGGTCCACAGCCGTCTTGAGTCTTTAACTTAGGAGTGGGGCTGGGGTGGGGGAGGGTAATAAACGGCGCAGAAGCGCATGCGACCTTTTGTGTTTACGAGAATGTGTATTTTGAAGGGGGCCATAGCTTTCATTCCCCTCTCCCCTCACCAATTGCCTAAAGATACTTGCTAAATGCGCCAGGAAACAAAGTAGAGTGATAAGCTATTCCACCCTGCCTCTCCCCAACACCCAGACACGGTCTTACATAATTATAGGGCCAAGATTAAGTACTAATCTACACATAAAATCTGCCTCCCACCTCTCAGTGGCTAAGAATATCTTAAATTGGCTGATTTAGTCATATGCAAACATCAAATATCCCGTAGATACCTAAGGTGGAGTTGTTAACCTGTCACGGGCCCCTTTGAGAAGCTGATGCGCACAGGGATCTTTACCTAAACCACCCGTAAGTTCCTGCACAGGAGGTTTGCACACAATTTGAGAGGGTCCAAGGGGGCGCGGAACCGTAGTGTTCATCAGCTCCCCAACGGGAGCCGGGAGCCGTGATCTCAAAAGGTTAAGCGCTTTGGAAGTAATTAAAGTCTTTGGAAGTTACAGCTCCTGATGGCTTAAAGCAAGTGGGTGGCTTTTGACAAGGAATAAAGGTCTCCAAAGAGCCAGCCGAGGATGAGGCGGTTCCTCCCAAATAAAAGTTCCTATTAAGACCAAATGCAGAGCTAACTGGGCTACCCCACGAGGGGAGTTCATCATCACAGGCTCAATAGGAACGCACAGAGAAAGAGCAAATGGCAGTAACGATGATGATGGCAAGTAATGCATATTGATTGTCTGTTATGTGCCAGGCACTATCTAGTTCTCCTAATAAGCCAGACGTAGAGGAAATGCCAGCAAGCTGCCATCAGGAAGCCGTTCTAACGACTTCCATTTGCACCGCATTCCCCGCTAAACGAGTCACTCGGTCCCAGGAAGGGAAAGAACATGCCTTTGATGTTTAAAGTAGTTTCACCGGCGACGCCCCAAACGCACAGGACGGCTATCTCGCCACACGGGGAGATGAAACCAGGATATCGATTTCATTTGACAGACTGTGAAACAGGCAAGGGGAATTGGCTTCTCTACTTACCACTGCCTTTGACTGCCTCTGCAGCCCTGGAGCTGTGCTAACAACTGCTCCCTGTGGGCTTGTCTGAGAACTATTAGCACTAAGAGAAGAGGAACGTCCACATGGTCTTTCTGATAGCTGATCTGTGAAAAGAGGAAAAGGCAAGATAAAGGGAGCCACTCATGTCAGAAGCACGTCTAGAACATAACACAATCTTTCACGGGACATTAGCACGGGCGCCCTGGCCGTAATCCTCACGGTTACCATTCGGAACGTGCCAAGTGAATTTCCTCCCCCCGCCTCCCATTTTGGTGGCCAACTTCTTCATAGCCTTACTGGCCATCGCTGTCCAGTAGAATGAAAAACAGCGACAGAGCCACATTTTCTCTTAACCCATTTCCCTACGACTCTCCCCTCTTGAACCGGTTGAGACAGTACGCCCTGTTATCCAAGGCAGAACTATATTGGGTACCAAACAGCTGTTTGTGGCTCTTATTACTTTGAAATATTTCAAACTTCTCTCTTTGTGTTTTGGCCCTTAACTGGGTGGTTCTTGTCTTCCTCCTATGCGGTAACGTGTGTAGCGTATGTAATGTAAATTCTCACAGAAACTGGGGGTGCGGCGGTGGGGGGGGGCGGTGGGCGAGGCGAAGGAGAATCAGAGACAGAGTGTGTCTGGGAAAGATGCGATCTTCAAAAATTACACTCGAGAATCTTCTCTTCCTTGAAACCTTGTGAAATTCGATCAGACCAGCGCTGAGCTGGGTGTTTTCCGTATGCTGGCTTCTCGACAAATTCAAATGAGGGCTTTTTTCCTCTCCGTTTATTTTTAAAAGACATAAACTGCAAAAGTCTAAAGCCCAAACATTCCCTAGGCGACAAGCTCAGTATCCAAGTAATTTCCTTGATGCTGTGGGTTTTAACTTTCACCTCCTTGTATTTTATAAATATCCGCGGCAAGGGAAGAGACTATAAAACTTGCTAGCAGAGTTTGGCAAAGGAACGTATAATTTGGATGGCATAATGCTAGAATGATACGATCCTCCCTGCCTAGCACTGGCTAGTTGTCATATGTCTTAAATATAGTTACTCGAATTAGCTGTACTTCTGCTATACGCCTTTGCAATAGCTCAAAAGCCTCCTTTTTTTTTTTTTTCCCAAATAGCAAAAGAACAACTCTAGAGAAGTATTTTTACATTTATTGCTATTATGTACAGCTCTTTTGACTAAAACTATAATTACTTGATAGCTTCCTAGATGCTCCATTCTATTTGGCACTCGACTATATTGTCTGCTCTCGTGCTAAATAGATGGTAATTTTCTCAGGGGCGGGGACCGTATCTTACACTTCCTTTGTAGCACCTGGCGGTGCTGGGCACACAGCCTGTGGACTCTCCAACAGTCTGAGCACCAAGACCTATGTTTGGGGGCGGTCAGTCCGATGTGGGTTTGAACCCCAGCTCTGCCACTTACTTCCCGGTTGGGCAACTGTGGGCCGGACTTCCCTTATCTGTAATACGGACCTAATAATAATACCTACCCCCAGGGTCATTTCAAAGAGGAGGCCACCGATGATTCTTAGAATTGCTTAGACCCATGGTGAGGGCTCAGTGCATCTCAACTATGCTTATTCCCACCCAGCTGTACAAAAGATGTTGTCTCACAGGAGTAAGGTTATACTCCAAGGCTATGGGGCGTTTTGTTCACATTTGCTAGGATTTATAGTTAATGCCTCCAATGTGGTGGGTATTAAACATTTAAATAAAAAATATTCTTTTCACTCACTACGACCCTGAGGTTTCGTTTCCAGTGCAAGGTTACTGACAAGTTCTTTTTTTCTTTTTAAAGTATGTGGATTTCTTTTTTTTTTTTAATGTTTATTTGATTTATTTTTTGAGAGAGAGATTGACAGAGTGTGAGCAGGGGAGAGGCAGAGAGACAGAGGAAGACACAGAATCCGAAACAGGCTCCAGGCTCTGAGCTATCAGCACAGAGCCCGATGCAGGGCTCGAACCCATGAACTGTGAGATCACGACCTGAGCTGAAGTCGGGCGCTCAACCGACTGAGCCACCCAGGCGCCCCACTGACAACTTCTTTTACGTGGACAGACACATACAAAAATCTATGAGAAAAACATGGCTCTAATAGGGAAGTAACTGCTATCTTCTGTAAACTTTATGAAAAGGGGAACTCATCTTTTCCTTTTCATTTTCTGTCTTGTTGTTCTCAGTTACGTATTCTGTAGCTTTGGATGAAATAGTTCCTTGGTTCTTATCATTATATGAAGGCCATTACAATAACATCTGTGATAGATGTGTTTAAATCCTAAACTCTGAACAATTAAAAGGGGCGCCTGGGCGGTGCAGTCGGTTAAGCGTCCGACTCTTGGTTTCAGCTCAGGTCATGATCTCACGGTTCATGGGTTCAAGCCCTGCATGGGGCTCAGTGCTGGCAGTGCAGAGCCTGCTTGGGATTCTCTCTCTCTCTCTCTCTCTCTCTCTCTCTCTCTCCCTCTCTCTCTGCCCCTACCCTGCTCACTCTCTATCCACCCCACCTCAAAATAAATAAGTAAACATTTAAAAAAAAAAAAAGCATTTGACACCCACTGGGGTTGACTTGCAGGGAGGGGAGAGATGTGCACCGATCGAACAGTCGTGGCCAAAGTTGGCTCCTAGGGGAATGAGACCCGTGGATCCAAACGTGTCACGCACGACTCGCAAACCCAGCTCACCTTCTGTTGCTTTGTTGACAGCTAAGAGCGTGCTCAGAACCTTGGAGAAATTGACCCCTGCATAAAGGTCATCAGGATCAAACACCTATGAGAAAGGAAATTGAAACTGTCAGACGCCGTTAAGGGTTCAACTCAGCAAACCAACCTATCGAAAAGGCCACTCCCTCCAGCTCTCGGGAGAAAACGATGTAAAAGCCAAGAGCCAAACCTCCGTAGGGCCTTGCGAGAAGTGAAAGCGGCAGCTGAGCCGCCTAATGACATGTGGCAGGGCCCTCGGTGAGTCAGAGCGAAGCAGTGCTGGGAAATGAAAGCCGAGCCAAGAACCTGAGCCCATCAGCAGACGCGCGCTCTGGCCCTGAGCGTGTCAATGCCCGGCCCCGTTACCAGAGCCCCGTAGGCACCTGTTACAGTTCGTGCCCGCCACCTACACAACGCCCTTCCAGCCCACGAAGAAGGTGCTGGAGCCCTTCTGACACGTTGCCACCTGCACAGTTCAATCGCTGGGCTCAGGAGGGCCACTGGGGCATGCTGTCTCTTCCTCTGCTGTCCTCCCTGTTGCCACCCACCGGGTCCCAACGGCCTGGGATCCCAGCTCCGTGGTCACTCAAACTTTTCCAGGTGGGTCTTTTGCTCCCAGCCTTGGTTCCTGGTTTCTGCCGTTTGACCTCGCCCTTCTCAGCTCATCGCCGTGGATTTGAACCTGTGCCGGCTCTTCCTGGCCTCAGGTGACTTTTCCAGACGTGACCTCTGGCCTTCCTAGTACTCCGCAAGTGTCAGCAACAAAACATGAAATAGATATGATATTTCACTTCGCCTTCGTTCTGGTATGCCACCGTCCCTGGTGAAGACTCCTATCAGTTGTTGTCTTAAATACAAATTAATTATTGATTTGTAAATGTCTTCAATGTATTAAAATGCACATAGAATTCTTCTAGTCTCATATATGAATATTTGAAGCTAGCAATATTCTCAAACACAGGCACAATCTATTCATCTGCCAGCCAGCCCACAATATAGATATACATATCTATAGGTAACCAGATGCCCAGGTTCTGGATGCAAGTTCACCTTCTAAAAGCATTTCATTCTTTGGGGCGCCTGGGTGACTCAGTCGGTTAAGCCTCCGACTTCGGCTCAGGTCACGATCTCACGGCTCATGAGTTCGAGCCCTGCATCCGGCTCTGTGCTGACAGCTCAGAGCCTGGAGCCCGCTTCAGGTTCTGTGTCTCCCCCTCTCTCTGCCCCTCCCCGGCTTGCACCCTGTCTCTCTCTCTCTCTCTCATTCTCTCAAAAAATAAACCTTAAAAAAATTAAAAATAAAATAAATAAAATCATTTCATTCCAGGAGGGCTAGAAGTCTGAATCTTCTTTTCCCAGATACAGTGACAGAAATAAAATGTACCTTTTCATGTGGGCCGTCCCATTAGATGGAGCCATGTGTTTCATTCCTAATCTGCGTGTTTTCTGAAAGCCATGTCAAGGCAAAATTTTATCTTCTTTGTGTACATATTCTCCAAGACCTAAACTCTGTCTCTAGAATGAAGGTACATAGTATCCATTTTTTTCGGGGGGGGGGGGGGCGTCAATATAGATAATATATGCAAATGTGAACTTATAAAATCTGTGTATTCTGGGATTGACGATGATACTGTTCATTTAATCAATGGATGTTTCGCATTCAAACTTAGTATGCCTGAAAAGCCCAATCACATCTAAAAATGACGCACTAGGGGCGCCTGGGTGGCTCAGTCGGTTGAGTGTCTGACTCTTGATTTCGGCTCAGGTCGTGATCTCACGGTTCGTGAGGTCAGGCTCCGTGCTGGCTGTGGATCCTGCTTGAGTTTCTCTCTCTCCCTCTCTCTCTGCCCCTCCCCTGCTCATGCTCTCTCTCTAAAAAAAAAAAAAAAAAAAAAAAAAAAAAAAAAAAAAAAATGACACACTCATTCTACTTTTAGTAAAGGGGTAATCCCAATATTACTAAAGAGTCAAATGACAGTACGATCCAAATATGTCTCTGAATCCCACAATATGAAATTCAAAGTTGTCCAGGAATAAAGGGGTAGGCACTCTGTTTTAGTCTGCCAAAGCCTGGGTGAACAAGATACAACAGACCCCGGAGAGCGTATCTAGTATCCCAGAGGATTCCAGATTCACTGAATCTCCCTTAGAGCACATCGGTGGGGAAGTCTTAAGGGCACGGGTGCCACGATGGTAACCAAGCCAAAAGGTCATTTGTTTTTAGCCTCTACTTCCTAACGGGAGCGTGAATACGTGTGCTCCCTGATCCAGGTGAATTGACTGCCTACGTGCGGCAGATACTGGCCCACATCAGGGGCCCATACCGTACAAGGGCACTTGACTGAGATTAAGACAAATAACCCGATCAGAAAATGAAACACGCATCCACAAGAGTCACCGCCTGTGCTTGTGGGAAGCTGCCGGGACTATACAGGGTTTCCTTTTTAGAAAACCCCCATATGCTAGAGTTTACCCACGGACACTGTTTTTCTCCCTGCAAGCCTATTCTGTAGCAGCAGCAACTACACAGGAAGGAGCTGGAAGAGGCCTCTAGGGAGTAGCAGAGACAGCAGAGCCTAAGAGTTATGATTTCAGAGCAGTTGGAAGATTAAATATAGCCAGGAACACCCTCCACCGCACCACACCCTCCCAAACCTCAAACTGCATGCTATTAAAAATTCCGCCCCAGACTTTTCTTCCGCGCACCGAGATGGGTCCCTTACTAAAATGGAAACACTGGGAGGGAGCCTAACGCTTTCAGCTGTTAGCAGTCTTGTAGACCTTAATGGAAATGACAGGCATGAGACCAAGTTTAGAGCTGATGGTGTGGAAAACGTAAAGACATGAGCGCGCAACTTGGGAAAAAGCGAGGGAGAACGGCCGGACGACGTGGGGAGGGCAGGGGAGAACGAGGAGAACTGGACTGCAGTACAGGGCCGTTTGCCTGGGAGTGATCCCAACCATTTACACACACAAAATGGAGAGCCAATTCCCCTTTTCTGTCCGCAGAGCCCCGGGGCTTGTTAAAGGAAACGCACATTTGCACATTTACGGCGTTGGTGCTTTTCCGCGTTGGTGCTTTTCCGACGGGAAGCCGTGATGTTACTACTCCCCCTCTGCTACTCCGCGTGAGCCCGAGTCCCGGATTAGCTGAACTTGCTCTATACCATTTGGGTCCAGAAGTTAGCTGGTTAGTCGCAGTTGGGTCTGTGAAGGTCGGATGAACGGCAGGATTCCTTCCCTCCATCTACCACGACTGTGATGCAGACAAGAAAGGGCGGCTTCTGGAACTACTACGAGATGCTTTCAAGGTCCCGCCTCCTGCAACGGGGAGGGGGGGGGGGCGAGGTTCAAGGACAACAACGACGGACGTTTACTCTACTCTGGGTAAGCAACAGGCGAGACCGAGATTAAACCTCATGAAAGATGTTTTTTTAAGTGCCGTTGACCCTTGAACAACACAGGTTTGAACTGTGCGGGTCCACTTACACGTGGGCTTTTTTCGATACGGTACAGTACTGTAAAAGTATCTGCTCTTCCTTATGAGTTTTTTTTTTTTTTTAATGTTTATTTATTTTTGAAAGAGACCGAGAGAGAGCAGGCGGGGGAGGGGCAGAGAGGGAAGGAGACCGAGGATCTGAAGTGGGCTCTGCGCAGCAAGCACCGAGCCGGCTGCGGGGCTTGAACTCATGAACCGTGAGATCATGACCTGAGGCGAAGTCGGAGGCTCCACCGCTGAGCCACCCACACGCCCCTCTTCTTTATGACTTGGTAACAACATTCTCTAGCTTACTTCATTGTAAGAATGCAGTATATAATACATCTAACATGCAAGCTGTGTGTTAATGGGCTGCTGATGTTATCAGTAAGGCTTCGGGTCAATGTACATAAGGTCAATTTACATAAGGCCCAACACGACATCAGCGGCTGAAATCAGACAAGGCATTTAATTTTTAAATGTTTCCTCGCATTTTTCCATTTCGGATATCCACAATGACCGCACAATTTCTTTTCCATCCACTAAACACCAGGTGTTAATTCTGGACTGTTGGGCATCTGGCAGTATAAACCACGCAGACATGTAATATTTTCATGGTTTTACAAGTAGACCCTTTGGGGACAGTTTTCACTTTCAATCTGCACGCCGTTCGATGACGTTTTCTCTAAATCGACCAGCGCAAGGAAGCACATGAGAAGAA
>NW_024420501.1:951410-962564 GCF_014898765.1 Herpailurus yagouaroundi
ACTAATCTTACAGGTACACTGTACTGATTTACTGAGCCCTTGCGACACGCCAACACCGTGCCTGGAGATATTTATATGTCTCCATTCACTGCACACGATTCTCCCAGCAAGCCCGTAACGTGGGCACGTTTATTTCCCCCATTTTACAGATGAGCAGACTGAGACTCAGAGCGGTTGCGTCACCAAGCAAGAGAGTGATGGAACCAATGCAGATACACGAGAGAGAGCTCTGGGGGACACCTGAGCCCTGTCTGCATACTTCCCACTGTCATGAGGCACTAGAAAGAAGAGGAAGAAATCTGTGGGTTTGTACCCAAAAAGAAATCCCTGCCTGCTGTCAACACAAGTTCGTTACAACCGCTACGATGACTAATTCAACTAATCGTGGCAAGGAGAAAATGTCCCACAGGACCAGACTGTCTCCGCAGGGGCTGTGCCACATTCCCGTGCTGGCCTTCTCCTTTCAAGCCCCGACCCGGTAGGCACCGGCTCATGTTTGCCGGAAGCAGGGAAGGGCTGCACTGAGCCACTCGCTATGTGTTCATCTGGTTCCACCTTACGAGCCGCTGTCCATATTTGTGAGGTGTTGCTTGGGCGGGGGTTCAGCCCGGGGTTACAGGGCAAACCTAAACTACTCCTTGGCACCTCGCTCTAACCACCTGACATAACCAGTGACAGCTCCGGCCACGTCCTCGTTAAGAGAAGAAGCCACACCATAGAACAGGGTGTCGGAACAGGGTAACGTCTCCAATGTCATGAGGCTTCAGTACCCTTCAATCGACTTCCATTTAAAGTTAATTTAGGGGGCGCCTGGGCGGCTCAGTCGGTGGAGCGTCTGACTCTTGGTTTCGGCTCAGGTCACGATCTCACGGTTTGGGGGTTCGAGCCCCACATCCATCAGTGCAGAACCTGCTTGGGATTCTCTCTCTCTCTCCCTCTCTGCACCCCCCCCCCCGCTCATGCTCATGTGCTCTCTCTCTCTCTCAAAATAAAGAAATAAACTTAAAAAAAAAATGAAGTTCATTTAGGGTCTGGAGTGATCCCAATAGGCTCCGTCACTCAACTGTTAAAACCTAATCAATTAAAAAGCAAGTGATTCAGTGGAACCACATGGACACAGCTTCTGTTTCGGGCCCGTTAAAAAAAAAAAGAAACAGACTCCAAATGTTTTAAGAACATTCCATCTCTCCCTTGTTCCTACTGCGTAAAATCTGAAATGCACTTAGCCCATCTTGAATCACAGCCTCCAGTTCTCACAGCTGAGCGCGCTGCCTCTGTTGACCCCTGAACTTTGGAGGAAATGTCATTACGTGGTGCAACAGAGCAAAGCAAATCCGAGCTGCTTAGTCATATCTCACGGGGTGGCACTGCTCCTGGCTCTGTGAGCCCGGGATGCTTCCGCACGGCTCCTCCTGAAAGCACTCACGAAGTCAGCAACAATGCCACTTTTCTGCGGCTCTGTTTCCCACGAGGGACGCGAGCGACGTCTTTCGCCAAACCAGCACCGCGAAAGGCTCGCCGGCCCATGATCTGAATAGGGGACTCTCAGAGGCAGCACCTCGGCCGTGTCCCCAAGGTCCAGAATCTGCTCTTCAATTCTCATGGCTCTGGAGAATGGACTCTCGCGAACCAAGTTCGCCCAAGGCCAATGCATAACCCCAAAAGGCCAACTTGCATAGTTCTGCTAAAAGAAATAAACCATTAAGAAGATTGGATACTGCCATTTTATGGCCAGCGTATCACTCTCTCCCGAGAGAGAGAAATCCGCGTGATAAGCCAAATCAGAAATAGAAATCTGTTGGGTAGTATAGCATCTAAGCAGAGGGGTTCTGGGAGATCACAGGCTAATGTCACTACTACCTGTTTACAAGTGGACTTGTTCAAACTGTCATTAAAAAAAGAAATGACCGATTTGGGGCACCTGGGTGGCTCAGTCGGTTCAGCGTCCAACTCTTGATTTGGGCTTGGGTCATGATCTCACGGTTGATAGGCTCGAATCCCGTGTCAGCCTCTGTGCTGCCTGCTTCGGATTCTGTGTCTCCCTCTCTCTCTGCCCCTCCCCGGCTCACTCTCTGTCTCTCTCTCAAAATAAATAAAACTAAAGCTGTTAAAAAATAAAAAATAAAAGACGCCCTACTTATAAATTCTGGCTCTAGCTTTGACCATCTACGTCCTTGCGTCTCTGTGGATTTGTGTGGCGTTGTTCTCTGGAACTAATATGGGCTTCTCGATTGCCTGGACCTTAGAGGGTTCAGAGCCAGGAAGTTCCGCTGCATAGAGCTCCCGTGACAGGAGCGAAGACCTGAGTGCAACCCCCTTGTTGCTCACGTCTCGTCACAACATCACCAAATCCTGATGGCCGCTTCAGAATCGCCAACACCTCATGGCCTCCGATCTTCCTTGTTAGCACTCCTCCAGGGGAAAAGACCCTTTTGCTCCCCAACAGGGAGTTATCATCAATCGACGACTAAGTGTTGGGGTAGGAGGGGGATGACTGAGGAATGATCTGGGCATCTTGGCCGGGACGGTCACAGGATTAAGAAGAGAAAGAGACAATAAAGGGCTTTGGATAATTGCCCCCAAGAAGAGAGTAGGCATCAGCGGAAGGGAAAGATGAAGTCTCTCTTGTTAACAGGGCTTGCCAAGCCGAGGACAGGAAGCAGGGCGCCCAGAACCAGCTGCTGTTCAGCCAGACGCCATCGCGGCCCGCCCCGCCACCCCTCCTGCACACCCGTCACCAGAGCCTTTGCAGGAGCTGCACTGGCTGCCGCTTCTGAGGGGCGGGGCGGACGGGTGATTCCTCAGCTGCTAGAAGCATCTGGGTGCCAGACCTGGGGGTGTCCTCCCCAAGCTCCTCACCCCCACCCCTCCGGAGGAGGGGACTTATTTCCTAGCGTTCCAAACTGGAATGCGGAACACATTTTCCCAGAGACACGGTGAATTCTATAGTTCGGCCGCACTTATTAAACAGGCTGTTGTGTGGGGCGCCTGGGTGGCGCAGTCGGTTAAGCGTCCGACTTCAGCCAGGTCACGATCTCGCGGTCCGTGAGTTCGAGCCCCGCGTCGGGCTCTGGGCTGATGGCTCGGAGCCTGGAGCCCGTTTCCGATTCTGTGTCTCCCTCTCTCCCTGCCCCTCCCCCGTTCATGCTCTGTCTCTCTCTGTCCCAAAAATAAATAAACGTTGAAAAAAAATTTTTTTTTAAACAGGCTGTTGTGGGCCAGCCAGAAAACATAATCCCTGCGTAGAACCTGGTTTCTAGGGGGGGAAAAAAATGTCTTCCGGGTTCCTAACAATAACTTGCAAATCAACCTTCGGAAAAGAGCCCCCTTTACGGTGAAGAATGCCTGGACGTGCGGTCCCAGACGAGCGTCCACATCCTTCATACTTTCTCCTTGTCCTCGCACGTCAAGGATGAACGATGACTCTAGACACCCCGAGCACTATACCTGTTTCCGCGCTGCCCGTAAGGAGAGAATCGAGGGATACAACAGGAAGGTGAGACTAGCCTCAGCAAGTCTAACGGTCGACCAGTCCTGGCTGTTCGGCGGGCCAGGCAAGTTGAGGAGGAGACGCACATGTGAAGACAGGGCTTCTGCAGCCCCAGCTGGCCTAGGAGTCCGCTCGGGTTCAGGGTGGGAGCCCTGCAGCCCAGCAGAATCAACGGCTTCACCACGAGTCCCAGGCACCGGAGACACTGGCGTCAGATGCACCCCACGCGGAGATTAGGCAGGGAGGAGCACCGCGGAGAAAGGAACCACGGTGCGGTGGCTTTACACGCCCTGGCCTGCTCATCCGCTGCCTTCCCCCAAAGTCCCACATCCGCTTACCCTCGGGCTTCCGTCTTCTGAACTGCCACAGCCTTCCGGTCCGTACGGACGCTGTACAGTTCGGCCCTCAACCAGCTACCGCTGTAACATTCTCTGTTTATTCGGTGGGCGTTAAGATCAGGTCTGCGTTTCCAACTAGAAGGCGGGCTCTTGGGAGTCCAAACTGCCCCACAGACGCGGCCCGGTATCCAACGCATGTGAGACGCTCGATAAGGGATCATTCATCGGCCGATCGACCGGGAGTGCTGTCGATCTTAAACACAAACAATGCCTCGAATGTGAGCCCCATGGAGCCGGGGCTTAAAAAAACGTTTTCACTTCTGTATCCTCGGGGTCTAGAAGAGCGCCTGTCACTCAGCAGGCGCTTAATACGTATTTGATGAATTCACAAGGGTTGAGAAGCTCTTGCCAACCGATGATTAATCCTAACTGAAGAAACAGCATTGCCGAAATGACGGTAAAGTTAAAAAAAAAAAAAGCATACGATTAAATATAAAAAGTCAGGGGGCACCGAGGGGGACTCAGTCGGTTAAGCGTCCGACTTCGGCTCAGGTCACAATCTCACGGTTCGTGGGTTCGAGCCCCGTGTCGGGCTCTGTGCTGACAGCTCGGAGCCGGGAGCCTGCTTCGGATTCTGTGTCTCCCTCTCTCTCTACACCACCCTTGCTTGCACACTGTCTCTCTCTGCGGCTCAAAAATGTATAAACGTTAACAAGTTGTTTTTTTTTTTTAAAGACAGATGATTGTATTGAGGAGGGCACCTTTTGGGATGAGCACTGGGTGTTGTATGGAAACCAATTTGACAATAAATTTCATATATTGAAAAAAAATAAAAAATAAATAAAAAGATGATTAAGGAAGAAAAACTCAACTCCCACGTGACTCGCCAGGAAACACCTATCGGCTAAAATAACATACACCCGTATCTGTCTGCAAAATTAAGCCCTGCGACTGTGAGGTGACCTACGTACTTCAAATTCCATGCTTGTGGATATCACTGAGTTTCTGTGCCCGGTCTGGGCAGAGTCTGCAATGGTTGGCCTGTCCCAGTACCGGTGCCTTTTGGTCTCCCCACAAAGCACCAGGACCTACGAATGAGACAGCAGGGAAGCACCAAAGAGCTGAGGGGTTTTACCGCTTTGCCGGTGGTTGGCTCTATCGTTTGAACTGCTTCATTGTCAATGGCTTAAATGACAAACACCATAAGCCACACTCACGTGTTTCACACCTCGCTCTAAAACGGGCTCTGCCGAAGGAACTCAGGAGAAGCAAGAAGGGGTGACAGATTGAAAGCCTCCGATCCACACGCCCGAAGACCCCCTTCCACCAGCTCATCAGGGTAGGAAGGATGTTGCGCCAAAGAGGTTACCGTCTTCGTTGAGAGATCACCCTCCACAACATCCTTGGCAAAGACTTTTGGCACCCCCCGCTCACGGCCACATGCGAGTCACATTTTCAAAAGTAGCTCCTTTTCAGAGATGCCCCATCAATGCCCTAACAGACGTCAATCAGTTCATTTTCCTCCACCCGATCCCAAGCAAGATGTCCACGTGGGATACAATCCACGCACGGCAAGGTGGGTGTTTGCGAGCTCTCATAGCAGACACATGATGCAATGGTGCTTTCCACCAACACCCAGGTCTCTCAGCCTGACGGAACCCCGCCTGCAAGTGCCATTTCATCTCAAGCCCGTCATTTCTCACCGTGGTCTCCTCGTTTGCCCCAGAATTCTTCACGTTCTTCACCGTGTCTCTCTCTGACAGGTGCACGTCTCCCGATGGAAAACTTCCCTCACCCATTTGGTTTGGTTTTCTGTTTAGTTTATTCATTTTGAGAGAGAGAGAGAGAGACAGCAAGTGACCCGCTATTTCAAGACCCGAGTCAAAGTCGGACGCTGAACTGACTGAGCCACCCAGGCGCCCCTCCTCAACCATTTGAATCCCCCTTGTCCTTTGGGGCCCGAACAACATCACTCCCCTCCACAGGGTCTGCCCCAAACGCGGCACCTCAGGCTACAATGGGCTGCTTCTTCTGAACTCTGTATTATGTTCTAGACCCTGGAATCACTACGCTGGACAAGCGGCGAGTTCCCACAATGCCAGGCATAGCACCCACCCTAGAGACAGTGAACGAGTACTTGCTCATCATTAGTCTTTGCTTTTCCACCTAAAAGCTAAACAGGTATTTCTTCCACCAGAAACACCTGCCCTTTTGGTATGCCTTCCCCCGAAGGAAAGACAGAGAAAAGGTCTTTTTTTTGTTTTTTTTTTTTTTCTGGCAGAACTTGATAAATCGGGGCTTATTTATTTTCCATCGCTTGGTAAAACAGATTCTTCTCCTTGAAGACGGTGATTCAGAGAAGGGAAGAACGTTGAAGGAAGCGAAGGTACCGCCTGGGATCACATTCGAGAATCAAAGTTACGGAGTCCTAATGCGTGCAAGCGTCACGCCTTGAAAACCCAACGAAATCAAGAGAGTTTGGGTAACGTAAGAAATAAGAGGTGAGCAGAGGACTGGAAAAGCAGAAAAGGTCTTCCCTTCGACATGATGGGACCTAACTCGCCTACCATTAACTGTCTTTTCTTTGTTTCTTTTTAATTTTTGAAAACCACGAAACAGGTAGTCCAGCTTGGCAGAAAGAAGTTGAGTAGGTACTGTATTAGAAGAGACTCAGCTTTCTCCTTACCCTTACTTACACTCACCAAAGAGTCATTTCTCCGAATAAAAGTCAACTCCTGAAATTTTACATACAGACTCTTAGATACACAAGCTATCTAAAACAAACTTAAAAAACACGCATCCGGTCATTCTCCATTGGACAAATACTTACTGAGCCCCTGGGAGACGCCAGGCACTAAGAGAGACATTTGTTGTAGGATGAAAACAAAAAGGATAGTATGTAAAATGTAGCAAATAAAGAAGCCACCCATGCATGGGCTCACCAACCACGAAAGCATGGTTTTCCATCCTGTTGTCTTTCCTGAAAAGTCATTTTTCGATCCCAAATCAAGATTTTCCCCAATCCATAACACATTCCCAAACATCAGCATGTCTTCAAGGAATGCTATCACAACATTTGTGCCCCCAAAGAAGTGGTTACATTTCTTTTGTTGGTAAAATACTGGCTGGCAGACGCTTCTCACAAATTATTGGTAAATATCCTGTTTGCTGGAGACCTAGCCATGAACAATAGACGAAGGGGCACCTGTGTGGCTCAGTCAGTTAAACGTCCGCCTTGGGCTCAGCTCATGATCTCCCGGTCTGTGAGTTCGAGCCCCGCGTCGGGCTCTGTGCTGACAGCTCAGACCCTGGAGCCTGCTTCGGATTCTGTGGCTCCCTCTCTCTCTGCCCCTTTCCTGCTCACGCTCTGTCTCTCTCTCTCAAAAATAAATGAACATTTTTAAAAAATAGACGAATTACAAGATGAAATGTTCAGGCCTGCTTCCCAGGCTGGGCTCTTCATAAAAGATGCTAAGAGCTTAACGCCTTAAACATGCCTTGTAAAATGATGTCCGCACTTCCAAGGGTAGAGAAACGTGTCTGCTATTGTCCAGGGTGAGACAAGCCCTTAATAACCGTGTCACTCACTGCTTTGCAAAGTGCTGTTTCCACCTTTCCCTTAATTTAATCCTTCCTTTTCCCTGTTGCCCTTTTCAATCCCTCAACTGATACGGCTGATCTCTGTAATAATATTCAAGTTCCCAAGAAAGTATAAAGCTGGGATTTGACTCTATTTGTCTAAGCAGAACTTAATTAGGAAGGTAGATCTTCTGCCAGAAGGCAAATAGAAATGATGGGTGGCTCTATGTTCTCTCGGATGAGCCAGCTCTCTGAACCCACACACCCCTCTGTGCGGTGGGGTCCAGTCCGCCGGGGTCTGCCTGAGCCCGGAGCTAAGCAGACAGATGTCTGGCGCCCTAAGTCTTTCTTCCAGATGAAATGCAGATATGGAGCAGCTTCTGAACCGGGTGGACATCTATCCCCTCTAAAAAGTGGGTAAGCAGAGGCCCTGAAAAACTAGCAAGTGCCCTCACCCTTCTTCATTTGCAATTCAAAGGCCAGACCTTGTGCATCTTTTACGTAGGAACTCCAAAGTCATCACCCCTCACACTGATCCCTGGGGGCTCCCGCTCCAGGATAGCATATGACCAGATTAGGAGGGGGCTGGAGTAGGGGATAGCTGGCCTACATTGTGTGGTTTTAGTAAAGAGCTATATTGTGCTCTGTTGCCCCCCGAAACGGCCTGGATTAGAATCAACGTTAAAAACCAAATTAGAGGGGCGCCTGGGCGGCTCAGTCGGTTGAGTGTCCGACTCTTGATTTTGGCTCAACTCATGATTCCAGGGTGTGGGATCAAGCCCTTCCCCTCCACAGGGTCTCAGCGTGAAGCCTGCTTGAGATTCTCTCTCTCTCTCTCTCTCTCTCTCTCTCTCTCTCTTTCTCGCTCTCTCCCTCTGCCCCTCCCCTACTTGTGCTCTCTCTCTCTTTCTAAAATAAAAAATTTTTTTTTTAATTTGAGTGAGATTTAAAACAAGATAACTTGTATATCTCCCATCAGAAAGATCCAATTGATCAAATTTTCTAACAAAACACATTCCTTTGGGTATTTTCAATATATATTCAACCCAGGGGCGCCTGGGTGGCTCAGTCGGCCGAGCATCGGACTTCAGCTCAGGTCATGATCTCACAGCTGGAGTTCAAGCCCCGCATCGGGCTCTGTGCTGACAGCTCAGAGCCTGGAGCCTGCTTTGGATACTGTCTCCCTCTCTCTCTGCCCCCTCCCACTCATGCCATGTCTCTGTCTCTCAAAAATAAACATTTAAAAAAAATTTTTTTTAAATATATATATTCAACCCAATTCAAAAATGACATGCTTCCTTTTTAAGTACTGCCTACCGTGGTTTTTTGTATAGAGGCAATTGGTTTTGATTTCCCCCCTCAACTATGCCCAATTCATCAGCTTTATTACTTATTTCCCAGGGGCAAGGGAAAATGTTTTTTGTCAGTCGTCACCAAACATAGAAAGCCATTTGTCGAATTGTTTAACTAAAACAACAAGCAAAAAACAAAAACAAAACAAGCATCTTGCTCTGGAGTGTATTTTTATTTTTTTAAACCTTTTTTTAAAATTATTATATTTTATTTTATTTTTGAGAGAGAGAGAGACAGAGCAGGAGCAGGGGAGGGGCAGAGAGAGAGAGGGAGACACGGAATCCGAAGCAGGCTCCAGGCTCCGAGCTGTCGGCACGGAGCCCGACGCGGGGCTCGAACTCACAGACTGTGAGATCAGGACCTGAGCTGAAGTCAGACGCTTAACCGACTGAGCCACCCCGGCGCCCCTGGAGTGTATTTTTAAGTTTCAAGCTACTGTAATTAAGAAATGAATATGTTGGTCTTAAAAGACACAAAAGTTAAACTATCTCCTCCAGGTAATCAACGCGAGAAACTGAAAATATTCCTTTTTCACATTCTTCTAGCTCATGCCTAGACTAGAAAAGAGTGAAAAGCGTTCCTGATTTTTCGATTCCAAGAGGAATCCGTCCAAACGGTTTCTATTCCTCGCACACAAAATGGCGGCTGAGGAAGTTCCTGTGGTCAACAACTGAATAATTCGTAGTCTCTGAAGAATTCGGTGGTTTTGTCTTCTCCAGGTCCTCCTTGGAATGAGAGCCCCACACACATTTCTAGTCCTGAGTTCTTACAAAGGAAACCATATACGAATTGTCTTCAGCAGTTAAAACTTGGCCACGCTAAGCATCGAGAACAACAGTAAGACAACCAGCCAGAGAGCTTAACGTGAACTTTCATAACCAGTTCATAAAACTCTTAAGATTGCACATAAATTGACAGAAATGACAGTTAACGTTTCCAACCTCTGCTCCGGGGACATCACTGAGCCACGATATCACAGAAATTGCAACCGCCTTCATGTAGCCTTCCGAATAAAATACGTAAACAAATTGAATAGGACATAGGAATAATTTTAAACACACTTCAACACACTCTCATCTAAATTCAAATTGTTTTCTGTGATGTGAGGCACAGAGAATTTCAAGTACAAGTGAAAAGAAGAAGCATTTCAATTAGTGAATGAACGATATTAATACGGTCAAAGGACTGATGTCTGCTGGTAAAGACAAGGAGGCCTGCCACTATACATCCAAAGTTTCCAGAAAATGCTCAACTTTGTTTTGCCTTCAGAAGAGGGCTGTTAAGTATTAGAAAATATGTGGAGATTTTACCATCAACTTTACTTTTATTTTTTTTTTTTAATTTTTTTTTTTAACGTTTTATTTATTTTTGAGACAGAGAGAGACAGAGCATGAACGAGGGAGGGGCAGAGAGAGAGGGAGACACAGAATCGGAAACAGGCTCCAGGCTCTGAGCCATCAGCCCAGAGCCCGACGCGGGGCTCGAACTCGCGGACCGCGAGATCGTGACCTGGCTGAAGCCGGACGCTTAACCGACTGCGCCACCCAGGCGCCCCTCAACTTTACTTTTAAAAAATGTTCTTTTCCAGGGGCGTCTGGCTGGTTCAGTCAGTTAAACATCTGACTTTTGGTTTGGGCTCAGGTCAGAATCTTGCAGTTTGTGGGTTGGAGCCCCACATCATGCTCTGTGCTGACAGCGCAGAGCCTGCTTGGTACTCTCTCTCTCTCTCTCTCTCCCTCTCTCTCTCCCTCTCTCTCAAAATAAATTAAAAAAAAAAACCTTTAAAAAAGGTTTTTTTCCCAAAATCACGCGGTCTCTGTCCAATAAATCATGGAACGAAGGAACAAGATGGCTGGATTTTGTTTTCCTGTTTTGAGGTTCCTCCCTGTTTAAATTCTCAAAGTAACTGGTGTAAAAGCTCAGAAATCTGGGAGAAGCTATCATTTTACAGAGGCCACAGTCTACCCCTGCCTGTGTCCCAGTTGGGTTTTTTGTTTGTTTGTTTTTACTTTTTTTTTTTAAGTTTATTTATTTTGAGAGAGAGAGAGAGAGAGAGAGACAGCATGAGCAGGGAAGGGGCAGAGAGAGAGAGAGAGGGAGAGAAAGAATCCCAAGAAGGTTCCACGATGTCAGCACAGAGCCCAACGCGGGGTTTGATACCAAGAACTGTGAGATCGTAACCTGAGCTGAAATCGAGATTCGGAAGCTTAACCGACTGAGCCACCCGGGCGCCCCTATATCCGAGTTGTTTTTAATGTTAAGATTTCAAAAGAAGATCTTCTCTCTAAAGCATGACTCACTTCTTAATAGACTTTGCTTAACACAGCTAAAGACTTAAGCAAACTTTTTTTTCTTTTGATAACGCGATGTTATCATTTGCAAATAATCGTCTAT
>NW_024420501.1:962664-967339 GCF_014898765.1 Herpailurus yagouaroundi
TTTATCACGACCTTCTATCCAGATGCTGTTCCCCAGTTTACAAAGTGCTTCCACAAACCTTATCTCATCTAATCTAATTTTCTATTTCCAATCCGTTTAGGGATGAGCAACCAGATGACCCATAATGCCAACGAGCTCAGTTAGATAAGTAAAAGTCATCAGGCTCCGAGTGAGATCCTGAAGCAGTCTCCCAGGAATAGAGTGCGTAAGCCTTAAGGCAACGATGCGGTATCTCTTTGCAGCCCAGACTTTCCCTCACAGTTCAGTCATTCTATTGATCACTCACTTCATAAACAGTTCCTGAGTACCTGCTATGCGTACCTGTTAAACGGAGGGCTGGGATTATAAGAATGATCAAACCCAGGTTCCTGCCTTCGAGCAGAACCAAGACTAGGAGAGAGATCAACGTGTCCACAGTTCCCCATAGTGAGAATGGCCCATCAGCATTAAGACAGCTTGGCCCAGGGGCGCCTGGGTGGCTCAGTCCGTTAAGCATGTGACTCTTGGTTTCAGCTCAGGCTGTGATCTCACAGTGGGTGAGTTCGAGCCCCGGGTCAGGTTCTGAGCTGTCAGGGCAGAGCCTGCTTACGATTCTCTGTCTCCCTCTCCCTCTCTCTCTTCCCCTCACCCATTCGTGCTCCTCTCTCTGCCAAATAAATAAACATTTTTTGAGTTAAAAAAAAGATAGCTTGGCACAAAGGATTACGAGAATGGGAGTGATAGTTCCCCAATCCGGCAGAGAAGAAGCTTGGCATGTCTTTCTTTACAGTTCTCAGCTGGGTGACGGACCCTGGAGGTTGCTAGACTGCTGAACTCTAGACACACCACGGAAATGGTTCTCAAATCTGGCTGCACATTGGAACGACTGGGGGCACCTCTCGAAACAAAACAATTACAAGACACGGTGCCTTTGGGAAACTGTCGGGCGGTACCTACTCAAGCTGTACATATACCTACCCGATGACCCAGCTGTGCCATCCGTAGGTACAAACCCCACAGAAACGCATACCAGAAGACATGCCCGAGGCCAGCACTGTCACAGCAACCAAAACCTGGAAGCCACCCAGATGTCCATCAACAGGTGAACAGATAAACCAACCATGAGACGTCCACATGATGGGACAGTACCAGCAATGAAAAGAACGAGCCACTAGTATCCGTAACGTGGGTGACTTGTACAAATGTTACCCTGAGTGAAAGAAACCTTATATAAACGAGTGCACGCTGTATAATTCCACTCATATAATGTGCCAAAGCAGAAAAAAAAAATGTATCTATTGTCTTAGAAGTCAGGGCCGTGGGGCCCGCTGGTGAGGGGTGGTGACTGGGAAGGGGCACTGAAGGTGGTTTCTGGGTGCTGATAATGTTGTGTTTCTTTTTTTTTTTTAATTTTTTTTATGTTTATTTATTTTCGAGAGAGAGAGAGAGAGAGAGTCAGAAGGTGAGTGGGGGGAGGGGCAGAGAGAGAGGGGGACACTGAATCCGAAGCAGGCTCCAGGCTCCGAGCTGTCAGCACAGAGCCCCGAGGTGGGGCTCGAACCCATGGACTGCGAGATCACGATGTGAGCTGAAGTCGGATGCCTAACCCACTGAGCCACCCAGGCGCCCCAATGTTGTGTTTCTTAATTGGTGTGCTGATTATACGGATGTGTTCAATTCGTAAAGATTCGTCAAACGGTATACTTAGGATTTGTGTGGTTTCCTGAACTCATGTAATATTTCAATACCAAATTTATTTAAACGTTAAAAAAAAAAAAGAAGAAGAAATACCTAGGCCTGGGCCTCACCGCAGGCCAATTAAGCTCAGCAGGGGGGTTGGGGGGACCACAATGTCTGTATTTTCTAGAAGCGCCCAGGTGGCTCTGATGTCCGGCCATATCTGAAAGCCAAGCAGCTTGGTGTTCCTATATTTATCAATAGCTCCTTTGTGGGGACAGCCTGGCACATGGCAAAGGGAATGAGCCCTGGAGTAAGGCCCATCAGCAGCGCCGTTCTGATTGGCGCATTTGCCTGGATCATCCCCAAACCTCAGTTTCCTCCACTGTGTAATGGGCACAACACCACCTCCCTGCCAGGACTGTCGGGAGGATTAAACAAGGTAATATGCCTAAAGTACCTAGCACAGTACCTAGAACACAGTAGGTGCTGGAGAAGCGGTAGGCACTCCACTCCTTTTCCTCCTTTGCATCTTAAGTTCCTAAGCACGGTGATGAGCAGGCCGCTGTAAAGGAACCACATTCGCGCTCTCCAATTTCTCCTCCTGAATGAGTTTCTTTGTAAAGACTGAAGTAATATTATACTTGGACTGATGATGTCAAACCAATATCGGACATTTCCGGGCCCTGGTTTGCTGACTCTATTCAGCACCTGCTGTCCCCAAAGATGCATGGGGAGGACAAAGACAGCAGATACATACAACAACCACAGACCCTCCTTTGGAAAGCTTTACTCCTGTCCTCACCCTTAAGCACAGCGCCAGCCCTGTGCGAGCAAAGACAAAGCCAAGATGTGAGTTGGCAGAAAGAATCGAAAAAATGAGTAGCTCAGAAGACGTACCATCCATGAAATGTGCCAAATGAAACACTTTTGTATCAGAGTGTTTTAGGGGTGCCTGGGTGGCTCAGTCGGTTAAGCATCTGACTCTTGGTTTCGGCTCAGGTCATGATCTCACGGTTCGTGGGTTCGAGCCCCGCATCAGGCTCTGCGCTGACAGCACGGAGCCTGCCTGAGATTCTCTCTCTCTCTCCCTCTCTCTCTCTCTCTCTCTCTCGCTGCTCCTCTTCTGCTCTCTGCCTCTCAAAATAAATAAACTTAAAAAAAAATTTTTTTTTAGCTTTAAAATGTCCTCTATTAGTAAAAACAAACCAAACAAAATCCTGGGTGGAGAGCAGAAGATCTATATTGGAGCTTTAACGCTACCACGGGTAAGCTGTATGACTTCGGTGAACTAACTTTTCCGTTTCTCCGGCAAATGAAAAGTAATGCCACCTCTCCTACACGCTTCTACAAGGGCACGGCGAGTTTCAGATAAGGTTAAGTACAAGACATTCTGAAAAATTAAGCAGCAAAGAAACCCAAGCTGAGAATCCAAGCTGCAAATTTCACTTTGTTCCAAACTCCAATCACCAACCACCACCACCCCCGGAGACTGAGAACTCTCTGATATGAACTGCTCCAAGCACACACCCAGAGCCTGGAGCCGGCTTATGTAAGAGTGAACTGCGGTACCGCCTGGCATGTAGCATAATACTTTGCTTCAGAGAAATCCTTGGAAATGCCTCAGCTGAAGTACAAGGGCAGGCCCTGGCCTTACGTTTTGGAGAGAGGTGCCCTCAGTCACAGAACACCAGGACCGTGGCTGGAGCAAATGATGTCATGCCAGCTCCCCTTACCGTGGTCAATGTCAAAATTAAGATAGGAAGTTCAAGGACAAATTGTGGGCTTTCCAGGCAAATAGTAGTTAGAAAGGCAGTTTGCACCTTAGGATCTTGCAGTTTAAACTATTAATACTTTGCAGAACCTCAACCGAGATCTACCCGTTTCGGTGATGGTTTTTAGGTTATATAAAGCTTTTTATTCACAAAAAGCTAAGTAGCCGCATAGACAAATATATTCCCGTATTCTATTTTTATTCCCGCTACACGTTAGGAAAAGAAAAACAAATCATGTGAGTCACCCCTATAGCCCCAAACAATAACAAACCAAGAAATGAAAACAAGGTTTTTGAAGAGACAGAGATAAACTTGAGGGCTCTCCACTCGAGAGCTAAGAAACGAAATAGCTCAAATACCTGTTGGGTTCCTAAATGACTGGAAAATGAAAACTCGAAATTAACTACGGGCACGTTGGTACACCTTGTAGAGTACAGCCACAAACCCTTCCTGCGACAGACCTGTGTACTCGACGCCAAAGATATCCCCAAACGTGCGGATGCCCGGGACTGAGGGGGTGGGGAGGGGGGAGGCATCAAATTAGTATCGAAAATAGTGCTGTTGACTCCCGCCCTGGTTGGGGGGGGGGGGGGGAAGAAGGACTCCCGTCCGCCGCAAACCCGGCGGCCAGGGCCGGACAACTCGCCCCTAAGTTTGGCGCGTCCTCGCTCCGCGCACTCGGCCCCCCGCCCCCCCGCTCCCGGCCCCCGGGATCCCAGGGCACCGCCAGGCCCTGGCCCAGCACCGACCCCGCGGCCGGGGCTGCGAGCCACGGCAGGGGGAGGAAGGGCGGCTCCTCTGCAACCCCGGTCCTGCGGCACCACCCCGGCCCTCGCGCTCTCCCCTTCCCCTGACCCCTAGCCCCCAGGCAGGTCACCTGGCTCGGCCGCTGCCCGCTGCTCCTCCCGCTGCTCGCTCGCTCGCTCACTCCGGCCGCGCCGCCGCCGCCGCCTCCTCCTGGAAGCGGCTCGCCCTCGCGAGTCACGGGGCCGGCGAGCGGGCGGGCGAGCCCGTGCCAAGGCTGCGGGAACCGCGCGCCCCGGCCGGAGCTGGGACCCTGCGCTGAGCGCGGCCGCCACCCGGGCGAAACTGGAGAGCTGGGGCTCGGCTCGCCCGGGCGGGGAGGGGCGGCTGCAACTTTGCTCCCGAACGCGGGCGAGGAGGGGGCGCCCGTCTCCAAACTCCGTGCCGCTCTCCCTGCCCCTACACCACTGACGTTAGATCGGAAGAGCGTCAGTGGTGTA